>NW_028274808.1:194266440-194420913 GCF_037043125.1 Eumetopias jubatus | reverse complement strand
GATAAGAGGAATAAAGAAGCAAGATTTTTTTCTAGCCTGCTGTTCTCTACGCTTCAGTTTTTCTCATACCACCCTCATCATGTTAGTCATTTCAAAGTACTCCTGTGTTTACATAATACTTTCATTTAAATTATTCTCTTTTAAACAATTCTTGACTGTTTATTTAAAGGAAATTTTAAGATACTACGATACCTAGGGAACCAGCTTTATTTGCTGTACTTGGGAAATAAAATGTGTATACATAGATATAAAAATGACTCATATCCACCTAAATTAATCTTCTGTATTGTCATTTCAAAAATACTGATCTAATATGATACCCTTGCTTTATAGATTAAAAATGTTGATCCAAAGGAATTGCATGGCTTACTCAAGGGCTCATAGATGAAGAACAATAGGTTTGGACCTAGAAACCAGCTTTCCTGACTCTGGATCATTGTACTTCTGAATCAATCAGGATTCAGGGCATGAAAAAGAAAACACTTCAAGGAAAAAGGGATTCCGTGCACAGAAATAGGTGGTCTCCGACTTTCTGGGTTCTAGACTGAGTCTGCAGGAATTCCTGGTTTTCCACTGCAGATGTGTCTATAGAGGTCTCTCATTGCTAGTATCACAAAGCACCACAAATTCTGTGCCCTCAAAAAACGTGAACTTCCTACCTTACAGTTCCAGATGCCAGAGGCTCAACATTGGTCTCACTGGGCTAAAATCAAGGAGTGGTCAGGGCAGCATTCTTTCTGGAGTTTAGAGGGGGAAATCTGCTTGCTTGTTTTTACAAGCTTTTAGAAGCAGCTCACATTCCTTGCCTCATCCCTGCAAATGATTCTGACCTCTGCTTCCATTCCCACTGTCACATCTCCTTCTCTGACTCTGTCCATCCCTGTTCCTTCTCCCTGTTTTCTTTTCTTTTTTTTTTTTTAAGATTTTATTCATTTATTTGAGAGAGAGAGAGAGAGAGAGCACATGAGAGGGGGGAAGGTCAGAGGGAGAAGCAGACTCCCTGCCGAGCAGGGAGCCCGTTGCAGGACTCGATCCAGGGACTCCAGGATCATGACCCGAGCCGAAGGCAGTCGCCCAACCAACTGAGTCACCCAGGCGCCCTCCCTGTTTTCACTTACAAGAACCCTGTGTTTACACTGGGCCCACCCAGTTTATCCTGGATATCTCCTCATCTCAGAATCATTTACTTTATCATATCTGCAAAATCCTTTGCTACATAAAGTAACATATTCACAAGTTTTGGGGCTTTAAAATGTGCACTTCTTAAAATGGGGACATTGTTCTGCTTGCTACAATGACTCATCAAGTTAGATTGTATTCTTAGAATGAATTGAAAAGTGTTCCTTTCAAACACTGGTGTTTTTTCGTTCGTGAACGCTTTAATGGCACTCTCAAGTGAAGACCTCCGAGCATGGATTTTGCATTTCAGTTTTGTTAACATACATACAAGTATTTAGATTTTTTAAAAAATTTCTTCTTATCATCATTTTAGGTATTTGGGTCCTTGAAGAAATTGGTCTATTTCACCTAAGTCGTTGAATGTAAAAATTTGAAGATGGTCATAGTATTCTCTTACTATATGTTGGTATCTGTAAAATCTTCCCTACCATGTCCATACTTTCTTTCTTGTTATTGGTATTTGTGGGTTTTGTTTCTCTCTCTCTCTTTTTTCTCCTCTGAGCAGTTTAACTATGTGTTTATCAATTTTACTGAACTTTTCAAATAATCAGGTTTTACTTTAGCTGATTTTCTCAATTTGTTTCATCTCATATCTGATTCACTTAGTTTGTTCTACATACCTTAGTTTTACTTTACCCTTCTTTCTCAACTTTGGCATATGGAAAGTAAGATAATGGAGGGTAATTCTTTTTTCCACCCAGTACATTCACTTCAAACTTAATCTTTTTCTGGGTACTGTTTTAGCTGCCTCTCAAACATTTTATGTTGTGTATTTACTATGATTCAGTACAATTAATTAAGTAATTTAACAATTAATTAATTAACTTTTTAAGATATCTAACCATATCCAAACACTGTTCTGAACACTTGGAATACTTCAATGAGCAAAGCAGAAAAGACATTTTCCCTGATGGTAATGGTACTATGGGAAACAGGAGAAGGGTATAGGGGAACTTAAGAGCCTTAAGAGCTTCAAGGGCGGGTGCCTGGGTGGCTCAGTTGGTTAAGCGACTGCCTTTGGCTCAGGTCATGATCCTGGAGTCCCGGGATCGAGTCCCACAATGGGCTCCCTGCTCAGCGGGGAGTCTGCTTCTCCCTCTGACCCTCTTCCCTCTCGTGCTCTCTATCTCTCATTCTCTCTCTCTCAAATAAATAAATAAAATCTTTAAAAAAAAAAAAGAGCTTCAAGGGCTGTGCTGGGGTGGGGCTACAAATTGTTTTTTTTTTTTTTTTTTTGAGAGAGAGAGAGAGAGCAGAGGAAGGCAGAGGGAGAGGGAGAAAGAGAATCTTAAGCAGGCTCCAAGCTCAGCGTGGAGTCCACAGCAGGGCTGGATCTCAGACCTTGAGATCATGACCTGAGCTGAAATCAAGAGTCAGAGTTGAATGCTTAACTGACTGAGTCACCCAGGCACCCCTGCAGATTGTCCTTTTAGAACAGACATCAAAGCAGGTTTAAGTGGTAAGGTAACATTAAGAAAAACTTGCAGGAGATGGAGGAAGTCAGACTTGCAGATGTCGGGAAGAGGTTCCCAGGCAGAGAGAAGAAAACGAGCCCAAATTCCCTAAGGCGGGAGTGTTCCTCCTGAGTGAGAAGAAAAGGAAGGAGACCAGGAAGGCTAGGGTCAGATTACCTCCTCGTCATTCCTCCTGTCTTAGCTCAGCTTAAACAAACTTCATTTCCCTGAATTCTCTGGTTGAGATCAGATTTCCTGGTTATACATTACTGTAGATTCTTTTAGTCTCCCTTCACAGTACTGATTTTCCATGTGTAACTATACATTTGTGTAATTATTTGGTTAAATTATTTATACTCACTAGAATGTGTACACCATAAGAACAAAGATTCTGGTGTTATACTGTATATTCCTGATGATAAGGATATAAGGTAGGGTTTGGACTTTGTACAGACTCAATAAATATTTGTTTTCTGACTGATTTCATGGATGAATGGTTAGAGGTGTTGACAGGTACATGTTTCAACAGATGATTCCCTCCTACCAAAGAGTGGAGTTTTACATTTATGACCTCCATATCTACAAAATATTTTCTGGACCCTTACACCTTTTATTTTGGAATCAAAAAGAAATCAGAGATTTTAATGACCATCAATGCAACCCGATATGGATCACCTGAATTTCAAGAGACATGGATAGATCTTAGGGGGAAACAAATCAGTGGAAGTATTTTTCTTTTTCTTTTAAAATACGTCTTTCAAAATCAATGTAAGAAAAAAGTTAAATGCATTAAGAGAGTAATTCTTACTGTATGTGACAATCTGTCCTGAACAAAAGCTGGGCCAGATCTAAGAAATCTAAAAGGTTACATGGGGTCCCCTGATGCAGGAGCACAAAGTGTCAACATTACATCTGTCACCGACCACAGTATGTTCCATCTACGCAAGGGTCTCTGGTCTAAATTCTGCATCTTATCTTACATGTTTTCACCCTACATTTATATTATTCAATGCTGACTGCAGATTAAACTTTAATATTAAGGAAATGTGTCCCTTCATAATTGTTCTAAAAGATAATTTTAACCAAATGGCTTTGCATGAAATGCTTTTTGTGTTCTATGAATGTAGTGTAATTTTAAAAGTTTCCTGAGATCAAATGTCATTGGAAAATGTCAGCCATGTTTATGTTTAGATGAAGAAACTGAGGGCTGGAGAAGTTAGCTCATTCTTTGATTTCCTATAACTTCCTTTTAACACATTGTCTTCTGAGCATTTGTACTGCAAATGCTTGTTTAAAAGCTCTATCCTGGGGTGCCTAGGTGGCTCAGTCCTTAGACCCCCAACTCTTGGTTTCAGCTCAGGTCACGTTCTCTTGGTTGTGGAATGGAGCCCATTGTTGCGCTTCGGAACTCAGCTCAGCGGGGAGTCTGTTTGAGATTCTCGCCCTCTGCCCCTTCCTCCACTCACACTCTCATGTGCGCTCTCTCTTTCTCTAAAATAAATAACAAAATCTTAAAAAAATAAAATAAAATAAAAGCTGTGTCCCTCTCCCGTTCATCCAGCATGGCAGTGTATGGGCAAGAGTGTCTTTGTCTCATAAAGCCTGGAATTGTCTGAGTCTTTAAGGACTTTGCCACCTAGATATGTCTGAAACAGAATTAAAACCAAGGCACTGTTTCTACTAAAGCACATAGTCTTCTCTCCCTCTGTTTTTGTCATTTGAGCTTTAGCTTTTTTGAAGATTCTTTTCAATATTTTTCTCATAGACCAGTCATATTATATAATGGATATCCTTGCCTGTGTTTAGATATGGTATAGTTTTAGTCATTTCATCACCTATGTAATATATAATATGTTTATATAATATATATTATATAGTTATGTATATATTATATTATTATATCTATATCTATATACCACTTAAATATATACAAAACATGCACACACCCACACATACGCAATCAATAGCTTTGGAGTTACATGCTATTCAGCCAGGACTATTTTGTTAAGACAAATTTCTAGAAAAGGAAATGTTAAGTTCAAAGAGAAAAATAAAAAGAAAATAAAATGAGTCTTTGATACATATCTCCACAGTTATTAGAACACCTGCTTCTCTGAAGCTTTGTGAATAGTGGATTGTATCATTCTTTTTTTAAAATCAATATAGTTCGCTAAGAAAAAAAAATCTCACTTTTGTATTCTTTTGATTCACAAGGAAATTGCACTCCCTCTGGGTCCATTTTCTTTCCTTGGGCTCATGTCCCTTTCCCATTTCTCTACCTGGGGGAGTCCGGGTCGGGGGTTGGAGATGTTTATTTATTTTAGAGATTTTTCTTAATTCTTTATATTTTATCTTTACATTTTAAGGATCTTAATATTTTTATGTCATAGAGCTTTCAAATTTGTCTCCCATGTTGGACATGCTGCATTGCAAAAAGAAATATGAGCATAGAATGCTGCGTGATGATTGGCAACACATGGATTTTGGCCAGTAAGAGGAAATAACAGTATTAAATAAAAATTAGATCATGGTAAGTGAAAGGAACAACAAAAACAATAGAAAAAATTTCCAAAAATCTGTTCACAGTTAAATAATGGCCTAGTTTGGCACAAGCATATTGGAAAGTCACCATGTTGCATTTGAAAACATGTTTTGACATTTCTTATGTCATTTTGGACAAATCAATTCCCGGTCCTGAGCCTCTATTTCTTCAATACTGTATAAAAGGTTTGGGCTGAGCATTTCTTTTTTTTTTTTTTTCTTTATTTTAAGGTTTATTTATTTATTTTAGAAAGAGAGAGAGAGCAAGCAGAGGGAGAGGCAGAGAGAGGGAGAAGCAGACTTCCCGCCAAGCACAGAGCCTGACTTGTGGCTCAATCCCAGAACCCTGAGATCATGACCTGAGCTGAAATGAAGAGTTGGATGCTCAACTGACCGAGTCACTCAGGCTCCCCAGGACTGAGCCATTCTTAATGTCCCTCTCGGCTTTGACATTTTATTCATCTTTGTGATTCAGCTCCATGTAGAATGATCTCCCTTCGTCCAGTCACTAGATCTTCAGTCTGTACAATGCATTCATTCCACAAATATTCATTGAATGCTGTGGTGTGCACTGTTCTATGTGTTGGAGCTAGAAGAGTAAACAGATCAGAAAAATATCCTGCCCCATGGTGGTTATGGAAGGAAGAAAGACAATCAAGAAACAATCTGTGACTTTGTACCAAAAGCAGGCCAGGAAATGGAGAGACAGGGATGTTACTATGAACAAGTAGACAATGACAGTCTCTGATGAGTGGATCACTTACTTTTCACTTCTGGCTGCCTTGAAAACCTTAATAGTGGAGGCTGTTTGCAGTGGAGTAGGAGGGATTTTTATATTCATTTTAGATGTGTTTTCGTAGAATCACCTGGGGACTGTCCAGTGACACTTCCTATATTGACTACATATATTAGGTACCTCTCACTCTTATCTACTCCGTAAAGCATTTCCTTGATTATTCTTAGTTGCAAATCAATTATCTCTCACTTCATGTTCTCAGTATTCTCTGCTTACAGTGCTTACAGGTCTCTCTGGTTGGGTGGAAGGCAGCGAGCCATCTATAAGGAATTTTGACATGCCTATATCCTCGTGGTGTTAAACTTCCTTTAGGTCTCCTTCTGCCCATGACAGTCTGCTAGCTTCCCGCTCTCATTATCTTCTTCTTCCTATTTGCAGAGCCAGGCAAATATTTCTACCCTCTTTGCATTTATGTATGGCCATAAGGTCTTCACTCTAATGGAAGGTAGGGGAAGCATTATGGGCTGCATCCAGGCTGAGTTCATGACAGCCTTCCATGGATGCCCCAAAATGTTCTTTGAAAACTCAGGGCAAGTTTCCTGTTGGAGGTTGCAGAACTGCCATCACCTTAGGTTCCTGAATCACTGTATGGAGCAAACCTGTATCCCAACTCTTCCACCCCCAAACCCATCTGTAATCTACAACTACCCTTGACTAAGGTTATTATGTGGATGCATTGCATTCTGTACATGGTACAAAGTTTAGTTGGCTACCTTAACTAAGATCACCCTGCAATGGCTCAAATAGTATGCCCTGCAGAAGACGACACACAATGACAATTTCATTTGATGATTCGAAACTGAGAAGAGCACATGGAGAATTAGTATTAGAATTATTAGAATTCCATGTATATTTTCCAGTTCCATGATCCTCATTCCCTTTGCACCAAAGATTTTCTGCTGAGAAGTCTACCGAAGATTGAGATAACTAAATGCCAGTGTGGAAGATAATCTGAAAAAAATCCACTTCCTGGTAGGACAAGTTGGATTATTTTTCAACTTCGCAATCATTTTTAATGTCAACTTTTATTTACTTGTTCTCTTTGTTAATGCCCATCAGCCTAGCCTCACCCATTCCTCATATTTACTCTCTTTGCTAAAATGTACGATTTCCCCCAAGTCTGTTCCTGATTCTGTCTTCACCTGTTTTGTCCCTTAACATCATGTTGTCTTATCTGTGCCGTCTATTAACACCATCTCTCTCAACCTCTAGAGATCAGCTAAACAGGAATCATATAGGATGATGTGAAATGCAGTTTAGACTTCTACAAAGCACAGTATAAATAACCAGGAAAACTGTCTTCTCCCAATACATTTCACATATGAAAAAAATCTGCACCAAAAGTATGTAAAATTGAGTGCTGGGAGCAGAAAGAAGTAGTTGAGGTCATAAAATTCCTTCTTTCCACTTTTTTTCTTCTTGTTGGGGAACCTGAGGTCTAGAAGACCTTGATGACTTATCTAAGATCTCACAATAATAGTTGAGGAAGAAATCAGGTTTGTGCCTATTACAGAATGAATTAGATTCAGTGTATTTCCATCCCGGAAAAGACCTTGGCAATGGGATTAAACCTGTGGTTTCATACAAGGGCAGGGCGTATAAATATCTGTCAGGTAGATACACTGACTCTATTGTCTCTAATCCTTATAACATTTCCACTAGGGAGGAATTATTACCTTAATTTTTTAAAAAATGAAGAAACTGAAGGTAGGTACTAATTAATGTTAAGAAACATCTATAGACATTTAACAAATGTCTTAGCTGGGGTTCAGTCTGGGTCTTTCTGGCCCCAAAGTTCTGCTTTTCTCTCTGACATGATGTCAGAATCAGTTCTATAAAGACTCATGTCCTAGATATCAGGAAAGAATGAGGTCTCAGCCAGTCTTGACAACAGCCTCAAAATACTGAACTTTTTCCTCATTCTAAATTAATCTTCTGATTTATTCAACTTACTGATCCTGGGGTAAGGACGTTAATAAAATACTCCTTTAAAAATTATTTGTTTGTTTGTTTAAGAGAGAAAGAAGGAGCATGCAGGAACAGGGGGAGGGGCAGAGGGAGAGGTAGAGAGGAACCTGATGCAGGGTTTGATCCCAGGATCCTGAGCCGAAACCAAGAGTCTGGCACTTAGCTAACTGAACCACCCATGTGCCGCAATAGACTACTCTTTCACATCATGATAGGCATAGGCTAAATGTGGAGAAATATAAATATGACTACCTACAATATTAAATGTTCAGCTCACACTAACTCCAGATTCTGAATTCTGTCCTTTTGGAATTAAGTGCTGTCTTCCTCTTTCTGTAAGTTTATTGAAATTTTCTCAGGTTGAAATGAGATGTGTGATTATTCTTTGTAATCCAGGAGAGTATTCAAAGGGTAGTAATTAAATTCATTCTTATTTACCCATGTGCTTATTTACTGATTTGTTTATTTTTTTTTCCTAATAAGCTGCAGTGTCATGTACAGCATGGTCTTCACTATCCTAAATCATGAGTGATAGCATGCCTGTCTTCACACTTAGGAGATGCATGGCCTTGAGCGAAAAATCGAGGTACTTTGGGCCTCAGTTTCTGAGGTCAGTTAGAAATTCTGGCTGTCAGTTTCCTCCTAAGTAAATTGTGTACCACTTGCTGCAGTTTAACGCTGTTGAGTGCAAGATGTGAAATGATGGATCTAAATATAATTTGCGAACTCTAAATTGCTAAGAAAAGCTTCACATTTTAATAACTACTTCACATATTTATTTCAAAAGAGCATAGATACATTGTGGGGCAAAGTCCTGATCACAGCCCATGACTTGTAGAAAATTGTAATGACAGGCTCCTGCCTTTTCTCAAAAAAGGAATGTGGAAAATGTTAGCTAGTGCAGAATTTATCTAGATTTTGTTGTAAATTGGGATAGTGGAACTGTAAGACAGAAGAAATAGACGGTATAGATGGGTATCTAACCAGAAATATTTGACAAGAGTGAAGAGGAAGGCGAATATTGATGGCAGAAGTTAAAATACACTTAGTGTCCTGATGAACAAATCTACTTTCTGAGATTCATTTCATCGTCAAGCCGCATGGCATCTTTCTTAACGGAAGTTTATGCTGCAAGATCAAAGGGAAATGACACACCTTCCTTTTGAATTGGTGGAGGGATTAAAAAAGGAGTCAGGTTTTTTGCATTTTCCTCAAAGCACAAATGAGTGTCCTTGAGTTTCTGTGTCAGGAAAACCTGCTGGGAGGGCAGCCTCAAGTTCCTCTTGGCTCTCTTGACTTCTCTCAGGATCGTGCTCTCAGAAGCTGTACCTGAAATCTGGTTCAGAGGCCACAGAGGGGAAGAAACACAGGATGCCCCAGCCTCTGCAGGCAATAGCTCGAGTCAAGGAAACAGCCTCTCTACTCAGTAGAGGAGAGCTGGCCTTAAGATCAGAAATTCTATAATCCATTCTAAGGACGGTGGTGCTTGAATTTTAAGTGTCTCCCTCCTCATTCCTTTTCCGCTTTCCCGGCTTCCCAGTTTTTGTTTATTGCTAACATTTATTCATTGGCCAAATATACCAGTCTCTCTGGGGTTTAGGTTCCTGACCTCTAAAGATCGAGGCTGAGTCTGCCCCTGTTTCTGTTCTTTTTGGATGAGAAACATTTACGTACCCCGGGGCATTGCTTGGCCTGGAGGAATGACCTTTCTGACTCAACTAACCTGTATTTCTGGAAAATCAACAAGTCTACCAGACTCCATAAAATGCTATTCTTAAAATTTCAGCATTTGTGGCTCATGGTTTGCTCTGAATGGATCTGTCAGCCTCTCTTAAACTGAGTTTTCTCAGCTGTGAAGTTATGGGATGTAAATGGGTGCTCCCCAATAGCCCTTTGGCTTTAAAAACTCCCTGTTCCTGATGCCCATGGAGCACATCTCTGCAATTCCGCCTCCATTTCTTTCTTCTTTTCCAACTCTGACTTCATCTCGTCTTCGGACTTGAATAGAAGCTTCTAGCTCTGCCATACTTTGTTTCCTAACCGATCCATCTGTCCCTTTGATTATCATCCTTTTATACCTTTTATTTGACTTGTTCTGAGCAGGTTTGTCTCCATGGAGTGATTAGCTGATAGAAGTTCTAATACCAGGATCAACTAAGAGATGCAATTTTCTCACCGTTTCTTCCTGTAAATGTAGAAACTGAGATCTAGAGAGAGACTGTTTTTTTTCTTCGAAGCACTTAGTATGGTGGTGAGTTATAGAATTATTGATGTTTCTTTATTATCTGTCTTCCCCAGAGGGCTGTCAGGACCATGAGGGCTGTGTCATACTTGTTTTGTGACCACCAATGTCTCCACACCCACACTAGAATGTTCCTAGAATGTATTAATAAATAGCAAATAGTCATTAAATTGGATTGAGTACTGGAATGTGGACCTGAGTCTTACAATAAACAATGTCCTCAAATTTAGACCTTTGTTACTGCATCCACAAGAACTTGAATATGCAGTAATGTACAAAGTTGCAGAATTTGGGGGGAAAAAAAGTTCTTCATAGAAAATTAATGTTATCCCATTTTCTGGCCACTCCTGATATACTGACCTAATGAATTGTTTTCATAAAACCTGACCTTAAGATAGTTGTTATGGTGATGTTTTCTTCTGAAAAATGAGTCAGTATTACATGGAAATAGTTTTGAGGGTTTCTTTGTTTAACTTTTAATACATCAGGGGCATCAGAAAATTAAAGTGCCTTGAGCATCTCTCAACCTTGGAGAGACTGCAATGAATGAATGAAGTGACTTGGTCAGAAGCCCAGTCAGAGCTGGGCTTCAGACCTGAGTCTCTGACTCCTAGCCCAGGTTCTGAATGTTTCAAGGACATGTATGAAGACTCAGCTTGCTTGGCACATTCTCATCTCCGACCCTGAGTATGCGGCTTCTTCTGCATGGCTCACTCCTCTGCCCTTTGTAGCTTGGAAAACTTCCTGATCATTCTGCAGGTCTCAGCTGAGAAGTGGCCTTCTCTAGGAGTCCCACCCTGGTGCATCTTCCCTTCATTCCGGTTTATGTGCTTCCCGAGGGCAGGGACCTCATCTTTGTTTGTTCCTTTATCCCAAAGTCCAACACAGTGAGCAGATGCAGTAAAAATTCTCAAGTTGCTGAATCATTTAATTCTGTATGACCTACATAAGCAGGCATAAGGCTGGCCATGAGAAATATTTGTTGAAAATGGTCTACTTTGCAAATATTTCTCTACCTGGGGGTCTCTTGTGCTTCTCCAAGGCTCTGGTCAGTATATAAAGTGAGAAGCTGGATTATCATCCTCACCTCCTAGAACTTGTCTTTGCCTTATGCTGGCTTTTCTCATTAGCTCTTGTGTAGAGAGCCGAGGTCACTCAGACCAAGTATATGACAAGGCTTTTCATTGTTTAATGGCCTTTCATTCAGACTTTTGGTTCCTTACCAATTCTGCAAAATACACTCATATTTTTAACCAATAATTAATCCAACAGATATTTCTTGAATACCTACTATATGCTAAACACTATTCCAACATTGGTGCAACAGCCTTGAATAAGACAAACCAGAATGCTTGTCTTGGTGGAGCTCACATGCTAATGCTTGGTTTAACCTGTAATCCTTTGTAAAAATGTCATTTGTTATTTTAGCTAATGTAGTGGGCATCATCGGTGTCCTTTACTGCCCCTGTTTTAATTTTTTTTTTTTATTTACTTATTCATGAGAGTCAGAGAGAGAGAGGGAGAGAGGCAGAGGCAGAGGGAGAAGCAGGCTCCCCGCCTAGCAGGGAGCCCGGTGCAGGACTCGATCCCAGGACCCTGGGATCATGGCCTGAGCTGAAGGCAGACGCTTGACCATCTAAGCCACCCAGGCGCCCCTACTGCCCCTGTTTTAATTTTAGTAGAAAATTTTCCAAATTTTCATCAGGTAGGGGGTAGTTTTCTGTTTCAGGAGAAAGTGGGTCCTTCCTCAACCCCAGGGAGTGAATCAGGATCAGATTCAGCCTGATCTTCCTGGTCTTGACTCCCTGGTATACGTGACCAGTTTGGAAAAGGGCAGGCTACACAACTCTGGCCAACGGCACGATAAAGAGAGCTCTACTGAGAGGACCTAGGGGGTTTTGTCTGATTCTTAAGATGGGGCTCCAGACATGGGTGCTTGTTTGTCTGCACCTAGATATTGTCATTCCATGTGACATCTGGAACTGCAACAGCCACACTGGAATGATGAGCACAAGCCACAGGGAACATATCAGAACAGAAAGAAAGAAAGAATCTGCGCTCTTGGTGAAGACATTGGACTGCTAACTTTGCTTACACTGGGGCTCCCATGCTGCCTACTTCTTGTTATGTGGGAGTATATAATTTCCCTGTTGCTTACAGCCAAAACTGGCCTCACTGATGTAGTTAGCTATAAAGATCTGTTTGTGGTGTGCCCAGTGTAGTATAACACATGTGTCAGAAAGGTTTTTCAGTAAAGGGCCACATAGTAAATATTTTTGGCTCTGTGGATCCTATGGTCTCTCTTGCATCTACTTGGTTGTGCTCTTGTAACTGGAAAGCAACCATAGATAACACGCAAACACATAGGCCGGACTGTGTTCCAATAACCTTCATTTACAAAACTGAGACCTGTCCTGGATATGGCCTGCAGACAGCCGTTTCCCAACCCCTGGGGGAATAGAAAGCCCATGGACTTTGGGAGTTACATGAAATTTGCCTGAAACCCATTTCTTTTATCCTTGCTATGTTTTATGGTATATATTTAAGCATATTAATTGGATATATTTAGTTCTTTATATTATCCATCTTTCCATTAGCATGTAGTATCCAAAAGGGAAGGCCTTGCTTCCCTTATATACTGCCATATACTGGTGTTTCAAAGAGTGTTGAATGACATAATGAATTATGAATGACTGAAATTCTTAACTATGTTACTGTTTCTGCAAAGGGAGAGGGACTGCATCTTTTTTTTTTTTAAAGATTTTATTTATTTATTTCAGAGAGAGAGTGAGAAAGAGAGAGAGAGAGAGAGAGAGAGCACATGAGTGGGAGTAGGGGCAGAGAGAGAGGGAGAAGCAGACTGTCCTGCTTAGCAGGGAGCCCGACTGGGATCATGACCTGAGCCAAAGACAGATGCCTAACCGACTGAGCCACCCAGGCACCCTGGGACTGCATCTTATACATGTCACTATAGCACTTTACAGGACCTTTCACATGAAAATTCTTCATGTGAGTTAGCTGACTGTAGAATTAATACCATGTTCTTTAATGTATTTCCACAAATATCAAAATCTCAACCATCTACCATGCAGGTAAATGCTAGTAGTGATTATGGCATTAACTGTAGTAGTATATTATATATGTGTGTATGTGTATGATATATATATATACACATATATATGATACATTATATGTCTACATAAGATATAATGCCTGTATACATGTATACGTTGAAGGGCAAGGACAATTCTGTGATTTCTGTATTATACATAGTACCTTGAAACTGTCTGAATTTCAGGAAATGCGTGCTAAAGTTCCAGTTATCCAATCAGTTTTATTGATACACTTAAATTAACTTATAAAATTCAAAAGATGGATTCAAAGGAAAGAGACCCAAATGAGCACCTGCTGTAGGTCCAGACCTCTACTTATGGACATTTTAAACCAACCATCACCTCCTCCTGAAGGATGCTTGTTAGTAGCATCTTTCCCATGGAGAGTTGGAATCTCAGAGAGGTTAGATCATTGACATGCATGTCATAGGAGAGAAATGGGTCCGTAGGCATTGGCCTTTCTCTCTAGAGTGTGAGCTCTTTGCAGAAGAAGATACTTAGTAATTATCAAGCTAACTTCCCAAGACCTGGGTGTCAAGGAAGGGCACTCATAAGAACTGGTTTCTTACGCTTCTCTCCTTGTTCCCCTCTTCACTCAGGGGATTTTAGAATTCCTCACTTATTCCCAGACAGTCATTTCACTGTGCTTCTTTGATAGACCCCCAAAGGAGAGGAAGGATTGATAAACTTCCATAATGTTTTTCTATGAGTACACAAGCCTGCCAGGAACTTACTAGAATGGAGGGTGTTTGGCAAAGAAAAAGAACTCATCGAAAACTCTTTAGTAGAGGAAAGCAAGGTCAAGGACTTTTAAGTACTAATTCTTGTGTTACAGAACAAGTTTCTAATCTTGTTAGAGTCCTTGTTAATATGTGGAATTCTGTGGACAGGGTTACACATCCAGACAGCGAGAAGACACTGACGTACAGAGGTATCCACATGAGGCCAGGCACTAGAGTAAGATTCAACTCACATGAAGTCAGCCCCATTTTCACACCCTATGCCTTCATCAGGACATGAGCTGTCCCTGATCTTCTCCAAGGCCACGCCTCTGACTTGTACACCAGGCTCCATTTGCTTGTGCTATTCAGGCACATTTTTCTACACTGAAATTGTCTCCTGTCTTCCTTCAACATGATTTATCCTTGTTTGCTGAATTGTTAATAAGCCCTATATCTTCCATCTCAAAAAGCAAGATGCTCCCTAAACAATCTTTGCATCTCACAACTTCCTTCAGCCACTGTGATATTGTTCTGCTTTGTCTTATAGCAAAGGTCTTCAAGAAATTTATTTGCTGAATTAATTTTCTCACTTCCTGTTCTCTCCTTATCTCGCCACCACTGTTGTCTGAAGCCGCTCTCATAAAGGTCAATAACAATCCCCATCTTGCCAAATCCAAAGGTCAGTTCTCCAGCTCTCCATGCACTCAGGCTCTCAGCAGTGTGGGACACACTTAACTCGTCTTTGCTTAAAATAGTCTTCCCTTGCCTTCAGCATCCTACACTCTCTTGCTTTTCCTCCTCCTTTGGTGGCCTCTTCTTTGACTCCTTCGTTCTTCCCCTCTAGAGACCCTAGAGTCTTCAGGGCTCTGTGGCCAGCACTTTCATCTACCCAGACTTTCTCCCTGAAGATCTTATCTGAGCCCATAGCTTTACGGACCTACTATGTGTCAGTGACTTGAACTCTGACCTTTTCCTTGGGCTGCAGTTTCAGTATCTCCTCTTGACCTCTAATAAGCTTGTCAAACTTACCATGTACGAAATAAAGCTCTTGACCCTTCTGTTTCAACATTTCTCCTTCTCTGACTCCCCCCTTGTCTTGGTAAATACCAACACTGTTTACTCAGTTTCTCTTCTCTTGCACACGTGATGCTATTGGTCTGTTTGCAAGTTTTGTGGTTCAAACTTCAAAATATAGAGTAAATCTGACCACCTTCCACCACCTCTTTTGCTAATATTCAAATCCCTCCAGTATGTCAAGATTATTCTAGTCTTAGGGTCTTTGCATTTTCTTTTGGTTCTGTGAATTCTCATTATGCTGACCTCTGTTGCACTCACATGCTTGCCTCATTCAAAGATTCCACATCCTCAGGGACCTCCTTTGACAGCCATTTCTGAAACAGATTCCCCCAATGTGGCTCCCTATCATTTGCAGTGATTGTGCTCTGGTTTATTTTCTTGATAGCATTTACTGCCATCTCCAATTAGATGGTGTTTATTAATTTATTTGCTTTCTGTTGTCCACCTCTCCCAGTAGGAGCTAAGACTTGTAAGAGCAGGGATGCTGCTTTTCTTGACTTATTTAGTCTTTCCACTTCCACGACCCTTTTTTTTTTTAAGATTTTGTTTATTTATTTATTTGTTTACTTATTTAGAGAGCACATGAGCCTGGGGGAAGGGCAGAGGGAGAGAGAGAATCTCAAGCAGACTCCATGCTGAGTGCAGAGCCCCACATGATGCAGGACTCAATTTCACAACCATGAGATCATGACCTGAGCTGAAACCAAGAGTCAGACACTTAACTGACTGAGCCACCCAGGTGCCCTCTCACAACCCTTATATAACGGTGTGCACAACTCTTTTGCCAGTGCCTAGAAATAGACCTGGCATACGGTAGTCACTCAGTAAATATTAGTTGAACTAATTAATTTCTTTGCACTGAGCCCTTATATTTGCATATTACTGTTGAAACTTCTAGGGTGTTCTTTCATATACTTGTCATATAATGGTAATAGTTAACCATTATTACTCTATTACTCACTTACAGTATGTCAGACATTGTACTAAGGACTTTAATCAGCATTCGCTGATATGTGGGGGAGGCCATTTTACTCCAGAAGGAAGTGACACTCTCCCTGGTTAGAGGAAAGGGGAATGGTATGATGTATTACTTCTTCCACCTGGTGGTGTTGACACAAGAAAGCCCTTGGGAGTCTCCCCGCCCCCCCTCCTGCCCCGGCCAGCTTTGCATTGTGGACTCTGTCTGGGTACGTTGAGGAGCTGAGTGACTGACACACCTGCTCTGTGAATGCTGGGCTGTTGGTCTGCTGCTGGATTGCCTAATGCCTGACCTGAGCCAGGTAGTCAGCTCAGATACTCTTATGCTGCTGGGACACTGGGGATCCTTCCCAGGATCTCTCCCAGTGAGCGGAGGCTGCTCAGAGCACTGGGGGCCCAGACTGAGGCATGTGTGTGCCTCACTTACAGATAATTTGGCACCAAGTGCAAGTGGTGTACCTTTGCCTCACGTGTACCCTAAGTGGGCAGGTGTCTTCATAGCTGTGACCATATTCATCTTATTTAAACCTCACATCATCCCTATGAACTAGGTATGAGGATTTCTTTTTTTTTTTTTTAAGACTTTATTTATTTATGTGACAGAGAGAGACACAGTGAGAGAGGAACACAAGCAGGGGGAGTGGGAGAGGGAGAAGCAGGCTTCCCGCGGAGCAGGGAGCCCGATGTGGGACTCGATCCCAGGACCCTGGGATCACGACCTGAGCCGAAGGCAGATGCCTAACAACTGAGCCACCCAGGCGCCCCTAGGTATGAGGATTTATAATGCACAGATGAAAGACACTGTGACATAGTCAAGGCTATCAAGGGACAGTGGTGGAAGTCTATCCTCACGTGTCCTCCTTGGCCCCAATCCTCCCTCCGCCAGCACGCACGCATGTGTACACACTACTAGCAAACTTTGTTCTAGCCAAAGTGATGATTGTTACGGTTTTTAAACTCCCCATGCCCTGTCCCAGATCTGGATCCTCACTGTTCCCTCACTTCTTCTCCCGGAAACTAGCCTTAAACGTTACTGTCTTTGGTACCTTCTCTGACCCCAAAATGCTATGTTCCCACAAAACCCTGCATTTCCATTATAGTAGTTTTATCAGTGTGACATTTTTTTTGTTGTAAAGAACAGAAATCCAATTCCAACCAGTGCAGGATAGAAGTCTGGAGGTTCTCATCGCTTCAGGCATTGCTGGATCCAGGGGCTCCAATGATAGTGTCAGCTTTCTTGCTCTCTCCCTGTTTCCCTCTATGTATTGGCTCTATTATCACACAGAGTCTCTGTGTGGAAGGAAAGAGGGCAACTGGCAGTCCTAGGTTTTTCTTGCCTCCACAATTTATAATCCTAGAGAAATCTCAATAGATTCAGGAAAAAAGCAATATGTATACATTCATAAACCGAACATATTCTAGTTCATTCTGTTTATGTATGAACCTTGGAGGGGCAAGTGTTGGATCAGACCCAACCAAACTTCATGGAATGGTCAAAGTTACATGAAAAAAAAGGCTGAGCAATAATATATGCCCACAGTACACATTTATGGCACATTTTGTCATTTTATTTTTATGTCTGTCTTCCTACCATTTCCCTCATAGAAATGAGGGAAAGGACGGTTGTTCTTGTTCATCTCTATATTGCAAATACCTAGCACACTGCCTGAGACATATTGCAAACAACAAACATTTCAAAATGAATAAATTAAACTATGACAATATACCAAATTGATTTTTCTTAATTATAAGACTCCTCTGTTGTGCTGACATAACAGAAACAGGGTCCCTGACTCTCACGATCCAACTGCCAAACCAGCCCTAAATCTCCTGCTTCCTTGGGAAGCTACATGATACCTAATATTAGACATAGCTGTTGTGAATTGCTTGCATTACCTAATGCTGATTCTAATGTGCACCACCTACCTGCCCCGCTGGCTTTTCTCAGCCCATTTCTGAAAGCCATAGCCATCATCTTCTTTGACCCAACATGTCTGTCCTACTGTCTGGGCATTAGGACAGAAGACAGGAAAACAGTAACAAAAATAATGAAACAAAACAAAACAAACAAACAAAAATGAACATTCTTATGTCCCTAATACTTACAAAGCAGTTTTCTATAACCAATCTCATTTAATATTTACTGTGAATACTGTGATTTTATTACCACTTGAGAGGTGAAGAAAGTGAGACTAAGCTAATCTTACCAACCCAATCCATGTCTTGGCAGGTAATTCTGCTTCTATTCATAATCATCCCATGATATTTCTATAGCAGAAAGGCTTGGTAAGACTTTAATGATTACAGGAGAATGCTGTACCCTCTTTTATAACAGTCATCTAGTGAGGCTAATATTCTTTCTTTATTTAAGATAATAAGATTGAGAGATACAGAGAAGATAAGGGAGTTGCCCTAAGGATTGGCCAAGCCTCAGCCTTGGCTTTGGACTATGATTTGCCAACATCCTTGACTGTCTATGGCCCTGGGCCTGCCTCTAGGTTCACACACATCACCCTTCATTGGACAGCCTCCCAGGTGCTGGGCACTACATTCAGCATATTTCACACCCTTCTTATTTAGGGACTGCATCCTGGTGACATGGAGGTGATCTGAGATGTAGAGGAAACATGACCGCCACATTCTCCAAGTATCTTGAGATAACGTAGCCAGTGGCTCATCAAAAATGAAGCATGCTGGTTAGGTGAGTCAAGAGGGCTCTCGCCTGTGCCAGCAAGCCTCACCTTATCAAGGGTGGCACCACAGGTGGCCTTGAGTATCCTAAGCCTATGACCGTTGGTTCGGTGTGGGCTTCTGTCTGTCAGAGTCCTGGGGAAACCAGGAGCTTCTTCATGGTGAGCAAAAGAAATATATTTCTCAGGACTACAGTGTCTGGGTAGGAACTAAAGACAAGGGACTGTGTCCTTTAGAGTGCACCCTGATTATAGGAACTTAGAAAGTTTAAGACACTGATCCATAGTCTTAAGTCTATTAAGTGACAGAGGTGGGGCTGGAACCCAGATCTTTCTAACAACTCCAAAATCTCTGCTTTTGCCCATACACAAGGTACACCAGCTTGAGAGATTTGTGGAAATGAAAACCACACATAAAATCCAGTCTGTTTCACTTATTAAATATTCCTTACATCAACTGAAAAACTTTTGTTAGTTGCCTTTACCGTGGGAAGCCATATCTGTTTGGTAGATTGGGGGTTGGGCCTGGTAAGTGCTGCCATTGTTCCTCAGAGCAGCTTTCGAATATGTGTAGATATTATTCCCTGCGATCAGAACAATGTGAGCTATTTTTCTAAGAAGGGCCTGGTTGACCCTGCAGCCAGTAATTTCCTGACTCTCAAATCCAGTGGGCCTGGGCCATTCAGACAAGCCCCAGGTGGCCCTAGGATAGAGGACGGATGCCTGCCTGCTTGGATTCATGTCCTTCCAAACAGGCATTGTGAAAGTGCAGGCGCCAAGAATCAAGGAAGAGGAAGAAAAAGTCCTCCTTCCGTGTGCAGTGTGTTTTCCATAACGTGTGGGTCATTCAGTTGGTGGGAACGTGCTGCTGGCCGGGCTTATGTTCTGAGAGTGGGGCTGGGTGGGGGAAGTGCACAAAGGCTTAGAGAAACTGGATCTGTTTCCAAGACAGGCGGATGGGTGAGGAAAGCATATCTGGCCTGGAGTTGAAAAGGCAGAGTTTCATATGTTTGCCTCACCATGCAAACGTTCTCTGAGCTATTAAGTCCTGATGGGAATGACAAGGAGGCATGGAACTGTCCTGAACAATGGAGATAAAAATACCAAGCTTTCAAGCTCATTGGATGATTAATCTGAAAAACAAAGTAGTGATCCTTGTTACCTCTAGTCATGAATAGAAAACTCAGAACCAAAGACAAGATCAGCACCCCTGAAATCAGAGAGAACAACTTAAGATGGAGTTTAACTTGGACTGAGCTATGTGACATAAACCCCTGGTCCTATAGGATGGTAGAGGTGAAAGATGGGGCTCAAAACAGCTAAAGAAATCAAGAAAAACTTCAGGGCAACAGTGGAACTTAGGGAGAAGAGAATGATTCAGATTACTATCTTTTCAGCAATTTATGCTAATTTATTCTTCAGTATGTATACGTAAGTCATATAATCCTCATAATACTTGTGCAGTAAGTTTCGCTATACTTAATGTTGCTACAGGTTCAGAGAGGTAAAGTCAAGGTTTCTTACAGTGTGAGTCACAGATCTTTCATCAGAGTCACCCAGGTTGCATATTAACAGAAAATCTTGAATCCCCCTCCAGTCCTACTGACTCAGAATCTCTTGGGATGAAACCAGCAATTTGTATCTTTTAAGTTCTCTCGTGATTCTCATACATACTATAGTTAGAGAGCCTCTGTCTGAGTTATTACCTGCATGTTGGGAATCACCTAAAGACTTAGAAACACATTCATGCCTGTGGTCTAACCCCAGAGATAATGATTAAATTATCATTAGATCCCTGGGGCTGGGAATTGGGATTTATCTAGGCTCTCCAGGACATTCCAGTATTCAGCCATGTTTGAAACCCCACATCTCGGGTCGATTTATATGCGTGACAATTATTTTTCCAGCACAGATAAGTTTGCCAGACAAAATACGGAACACAGGACACTCAGCTGAATTTGAATTTCAGATAAAAAATGGATACTTTTAAAAAAACTATTTGTTGTAATTTTTGCATCAAACATACTCATACTCAAAAATTATTTGGCAGGTCTGGCAATTCTAAGACCAGAGTTGGTGTGTCTAATACTAAAGCCTGTTGCTTTTTAACTACATTGTGGTGTTTCTCTTTCTCAGTTTTGAAGGATCAGTGAAATTGAAACAGGGCAAACTCATAACTAAAAACATCACTCACAAACACCTCTCAAAAAAGTAAATCAGTATAGATACACAAATACTGCTGGAAACATTATATGACATGAGAATCCCTTCATAAGTCAAGTCCTACAGCATATTAGTTGTCTATTTGCTGCTGTAACAAATTATCACAAAGTTAGTGGCTTCAAACAACACAATTTTATTCCCTTGCAGTTATAGGTCAGGAGTTCAATACACATCTTATGGAGCTAAAATCATGATGTGTGGAGATTGTAGGGGAGAATCTGTTTCCTTGCCCTATCCCACTTCAAGAGGCCACCCACACTCCTAGGCTCACGGCAGTTTTTCCATTTTCTAAGACAGCAATGTTTCACCCCTCTCTCACCATTTTTCTATAGTTGTGTCTCCCTCTGACAACAGTTGGGAAATGTTCTTTTCTTAAGGATTAGATTTGCTTCACCTGGGTAATCCCGGATACTCTTCCTATCTCAAGACCTTAATTTATTCACGTTTTCTGAGCCCTTCTGCCGTGTAATGAATCATATTCACAGGTTCTAGGCATTAGGGTGTGAATATCTTTGGGGGGCAGAGGGATATCATTCTGTCTAACACACCTCCTAGTTTATTTATTTTATGAATTAGGTTAAAATTTGCTTCTCTGAAAACAATACCAGGGGCACCTAGGTGGCTCAGTCATTAAGAGTCATTTGGCTCAGGTCATGATCCCAGGGTCCTGGGATCGAGTCCCGCATCAGGCTCCCTGATCTACACAGGAAGCCTGCTTCTCCCTCTCCCACTTCCCCTGCTGTGCTCACTCTCTCGCTGTCTCTCTCTGTCAAATAAATAAGTAAAATCTTAAAAAAAAATACCATCTTATATATTCTTGTAGAACATATTATATTATTCCCAAAAGCTGAGGTTACGTTTTATTTTTTTAGCAGAATAAGGGGGGGAAAGGTATAAAGTGAAAGTTGGAAAGATGACTATTTATTCAAGTCAACAAGCACTGGTATCATTCTTACTCTGTGCTGGGTGCTATGCTAAACTACTTCAAAGATGTGAACTCATTTAGTCCTCATGTAACAGAACAATAAACTAAGTGCTAGTATTATCATTCCCATTTTACAGATGAGAAATGAGGTCCAGACAAGTTTATAACTTTCATTGCTTTACCAATAAGAAAGTGGTGGGGCTGAGTCCCAAAACATTTCAGACATTCTTCTCTCCTTTAAGCTGTTTCTCATGCTCCCCACATCTGGTGGCAAATTGAATAGGACTCAGTGAATACTCAACTTAGAATAACATTTAGAAATTACTACAATCTTTATTTTGAAAAATACGAACTTGAGTAAATGGCTATCAGCAACAGCATTTCTTAAAAACTATTAAGGGGGATGTGAAACCGAAGAAATATTGGGTCTTATTTTAGTTTAAACATTTAACTTAAGTTTAGGATTTGGTTTAGGCTATGGACTATCATCAGATAGGGCTGAGTGAGTCTGAGCTACAAATAAAGTGGGGTCCCAGAAGGTTCATCTATGACCCCAAACTGTAGGCTCAGATAGTTAGAGGCCAGAGTGTGGGCTGTGAGGTCCCCGGTGATTATGAGATTAGTAAAAATGCTTGCGTGTTGTGAGACTCTTGTTCAAGGAGGTGATGTTGTTTAGAAATACAGGAAAGCCAAAATCCTATATTAACCCAATTTTTGTTCTTCAGAAATGCCCAGAAGTTCAGTAGAGAACTTCCCTTTCCCCACATTTCCCCATGTAAGTGCAACATACATCTCTAATGCCTCTGTTATGTTTCTGCTTACTGCACTGTGTGCATTTAGCCAAACCATCAAAGAAAAAAAAAGAAAAGAAAAAAAACCTTTTGGAACAGGTGTTCCAAGTCAAATGCATGTTCTCCAATGTCATTCTTGTTGGAAGGACATGAATGAAAAGAAAACGAAAGCAGGAAAACAAACACCTTGGATCAATGTCTCCCTGCCAAATTCTCTTCATTATCACAGAAGCACCTGGAATTCATTCAGGTGAAGAAAACCCAATTAGTAATGAGTTTTCTAATGAAAATTAAGATATTGCTTCTCTTTGTGTTTCACTGCCTATGGTCCGTTTGGTACATTCCATTTGCCCCCCTGGATTCACTCTCCACCCTTGTCCCTCCTGGTAGTCCCTGGGAAACTAACTTGTGTGGACTATGGGTTCCTATCCTCTGGTTTCTCATTGCATTTGGTCAATGGGATGCACCAGCAAGAAAATTGATGTAAAAGGAAAGAGAGATGGGGGATATTTATTCCTGCTGTTCTCTCTCTGCCCAGCATCACTTTGACGATGACCATGTTCCTCTTTGGAATACAGCAGCTTCTGTGGGAAATTCTCTCATAGCATCACTGGGTTCCCATAACTGCTCTCTCCTCTTTCCTATAGGTGTGACCTGAAGTACCTATTCTAATCTAGGTTTATTCTCAGTGCAAGAGGTAGACTGTAGAACAAAAGAAGGGAAAAAAATCTTTCCACTAACTTTATAATATAATGGGAAAGAGATAGAAGGTAAACAAAGAAAAAATATATATGGCAGATGGTGACAAATGCTGTGAATGAAAGGAAAGCAGGTAAGTGAGCTGATGAGCACTGGGACCGGGAACAGTATATCCATTTCAAAAAGGTGTTCAAGGAAGGCATGAATGACATTTGAGTAAAGACTTGAAGGAAATGAAGAAGCATCTATGAAAATACAGAGAGAGGGGTGCCTGGGTGGCTCGGTCGTTAAGCATCTGCCTTCGGCTCAGTTCATGATCCCAGGGTCCTGGGATCGAGTCCCACATCGGGCTCCCTGCTCAGCAGGAAGCCTGCTTCTCCCTCTCCCACTTCCCCTGCTTGTGTTCCTGCTCTCACTGTGTCTCTCTCCGTCAAGTGAATAAATAAATAAAAATCTAAAAAAAAAAAAAGAAAATACAGAGAGAACAATAGTCTTGGTAGAAGGAAGAGTATACGTAAAAACCCAAACAAGAGCATTTTTGGTGTATCTATAAAGCAGATTTTATTTTGAATGATGAGAACTTCTTAGAGGATTTGTGCTAAGAAATTACGTGAACTGATTTCTTTTCTAATTAATTACTTTTGCTTTTATCTACAGAGCACTCTTGGTTCATGTGTTAAAAGAGAGAGAGAGATTGAGAGTGCAGTTAGGAGTTATTGCAATTATTCGGAGAGAAACCATAATGGCTTGAGTCAAGGAGTGGAGGTGGTAAAATAAGTGGTTAAAATCTTGATCTTTGAGGAATGAGGAATTAACAAGACTTTCTATATTAATCAGGATTCTCCAGAGAAACAGACCGATAGGAACTATCGGTCTGTTTCTACATATCTCTAGAGATTTATTATGAGGAATTAGTTCATATGATTATGGACCTTGGGAAGTCCCATGATCTGCCTTCTGTAAGATGGAAGCCCAGGAGAGCCAGGGATACAGTTCCAATCTGAGTTTGAAGGCCTGAGAATCAGCAGAACCAATGGTGGAACCTCCAGTCCAAGTCCAAATGTTGGAGAACTAGAAAAGCAGGTGATGTAAGTTCCAGTCTGAATGTAGGAGAAGACTGATGCCCCAGTTCAAAAACAGTCAGGCAAAAAGTATCTGAAGGTTGAGAGAAAACAGTTAAAAATGGCTCTGAAGTGTTTTTTGTTTTTTTTAAGAGTTTTTTG
Organism: Eumetopias jubatus; assembly: GCF_037043125.1. Lineage (NCBI taxonomy): Eukaryota > Metazoa > Chordata > Mammalia > Carnivora > Otariidae > Eumetopias > Eumetopias jubatus. The sequence goes on along the minus strand of NW_028274808.1, from coordinate 194,396,292 downwards.
ACCCAACCAACTAGAAACTGAAGTCACTGTTAATTGAAATGAAGAGGTTTTAGTAGGCACAGATGGAGTGACAAGTGGGTATTAGCAGGAAGTAAGTTTTATTTTATTTTATTTTATTTTATTTTATTTTATTTTATTTTATTTTATTTTATTTTATTTTATTTTTTTAAAGAAAAGAGTGGAATTTAATCTTGATTTACAGGACACTGCAAGAGAGGAGATTCTACATAGAAATAAGAAACCCACTGAGGAGGAGCTTCATACAGGTTGTACAGTTTGGAACTGGTCAAGTAGAGTTTTGTTGTAAAAAGTGCTACAATAACAAAACACATTTAAAAAGAGTTCTTAGTAGAGAAACAGTAAGACAAACTTCTACCAAACAGAGTACACAACAAACAACTTTCTGCCTCAGCTGTACAATCTAAAAGTTAAAAGTCCCGGGAGTGCCATCCTGAACTTGCAACGTATAGCCTTCAGAGGTAGTTTCTGGCACAACATTCTGATCTTCCTCTTCCTCTACAGAGAAATACTTCTCAATCAAGTTTAATGAAACTTTGTACAGACTCATTTTCATGGTTTTGTACAGCTTCAATTTTGTCCAAACCTCCACATTCTTCAATCATTATACTAAGTTTCTCAGTTTCACCTAGTTTCTCAGCAGCCTGAAAGATGTTTGAAATGGCATCCAGAATAACCAGAATAATTTTGGTGTCTTTTGCAGTTAAGAGGTTCATCAATGGTTCTATTATGCCACAATGAACGAGGTATACAATCTGTTCAACTGTCCCACCTCTTGTATAGTTGGTCACAGCCCAGACAGCTTCCTTTTGTGTCTTAAAGTCTGCCTTAGAGAGAACACCAACGAGGAATGGGATTAATCCATGATTCACAACTTGCTGTATCTGGTCCTGGTGACCAGCTGTAATGTTTGACATTGTCCACGGAGCTTCCTTCTGAATATTAGTTTTGGGGTTCGTTAGGAGGCTGGGAAAAACAGCAAGTGCTCCTGCATCTATTACAACCTGAGTCTGTTCATCTGTCCCAGTAACAACTTTTCCTATGGCTCTTAGTGCAGGAGTCACAATGGGCAATTCAGTAGCTCCTAGAAGCTTCACAAGCTGGGGCACAACTCCTGTTTTCACAACCATTTCAATCCGTTCATTTGGACCATCAGTAAGGTAGGAAATGGCCCAGCAGGTATCTGCCAATACTTCTGGATCATCATGATGCAGGAGGCGAACTAAGGTAGGAAGAATCTGCTCAATAGCATCTAATAGGGGTCCAGGATTCTTGTTGCGACAAAGGTTTGAAAGTGTCCAAGTAAGGTTACATAAGTATCCACATGCTAAAGATGACATATCAGGAACTGCAAGGAGAGCCAATAGTGAGTCAACTGCACCATACTGGATAACCAAGTCTCGAAAAACTGAACCATCACCTGCAATGTTTCCTAGAGCCCATACAGCTTGTTCACTGATGTGGGCATGGGAAGATGCCAACAGAGAAATGAATGCTGGGATAGCACCTCCATCTACCACAGCCTTGGTCTGTTCTGATGTCCCAGAAGCAATGTTAGTGAGAGCCCGAGCAGATTTAAACTGAATGGGACTACAATCAGTTCTGCCCAAGAAGGACACAAATTTTGGAATCATACCAGCCCGGATTATGTTGTCTATGGGGGGCTGTTTTTCCCTAGAAAGCAGTTTCCTAGGAGCTTGAGTAGCCTGGAGCTGACTTTCCAAATTGTTGCTATTTATGCCTTTGACAATGTCATCAACAGACCAATTTACAGTGCCTTGGTTGTTGCGGTTTTCCTGTAGTGGAGAGGTAGCATCATCAGGAAACGAGCTTACGTTTCTCCTTTTCAGCATCTGGTCATCCTTCTTAGCTTTCCTTAGCTCCACATTAACTTCTATTCGGCGCCGCCTCATTTCTGTACTGTCTTTCCCCTTGTTCTTGAATCTGTTAAGGCGAGCAGCTGGTGAATTAGCATTCTCGTTGGTGGACATGGTTATGAGACAAAGGGAGAAAGCTACACAGCCGGCTCAGGCTTCCACAGGAGGCGGTCCGGGGCGCGCAAGCCACAGGACAGCTGCCCTCAAAACGTCCACCACAGATCACCCCAAAGACGGTGTAGGAAGTAAGTTTTAGATATGTCAGATTAGAAATGTCTCTTTAGCTTCCAAGTGGACACACCAAGTAGGTTGTTGGACTATAAGTCAGGGTTCAAAGGTGAGGTCCTAGATAGAGGTGCACATTTGAGATTTGCCAGAGCAGGGATGGTCTATGAAACCTTCTGGATGAAGGTTTCCTATGAAACTTCTGGATGCTGTCCCTAGGAAGCGGGCTCAAGTAAAGAAAGTGCAGTTTCTGAGGCCTGGTTAGATGTGTTGAGAATGAAGAGGAACAAGCCAAGTCAATTTTGAAGAGGTTGCTCAGAAGGAAACCAAGAGTGTGGGATGTCTTGGAAGTCAAGTGAAGAAAGTATGACCAGGCAGAAGGAGAGCATGCTTTAAGTACTATTAGGTCAAGTCATATGGACTGAAGTGAGCATTAAATTAGCATTGTGGAGGGCCTTGGAGGATGAAATGAGGAGTATCTGGGAGCATTGGGGAGGCCAAAATGATGGTTTGCATTCAAGAGGGAACAAAAGGAAAGGATTTGGAGAGAGTGAATGTCAACTGCTCATTAAACATTGAACCATACATGGGACAAAGAAATGGGGGTAAGTGGAGATGAAGATGGAAACTTTTTTTTTAAGACTTTATTTTTTTATTTGAGAGAGAGAGAGAGTGAGAGAGAGAGCCCAAGAGGTGGTAGGGTTAGAGGGAGAAGCAGACTCCCTGCTGAGCAGGGAGCCCGATGTGGGACTCGATCCCCGGACTCTGGGATCATGACCTGAGCTGAAAGCAGTCACTTAACCAACTGAGCCACCCAGGCGCCCGTGAAGATGGAAACTTAAGGTGAGGGTTAATGGAAAAAAAAGACTTCATATGTAATTTTAGTCACACTGATCTAGAAAAAAGGGGAAATTGATGCATAAAGGAAAGAGCAACTGCTGGTTACATTCTTGGAAGACAGAATGAGTAGATCTTAACATTGGACAGTGGAGCACCTGGTTATTGAAACTGGTCCCAGGAAAAGCAGAGTTAAATTATTTAGAGGCTTCTCAGCAGATTAATGGAGGTCATTGATAAAAGATGATTCATACCCACTTGTGATGTACATGCAGCTATACAGGAATATTTTTGCTGAGTAAAGAGATGTCTTCCTTCATTTGCCTCAGAGTATACAAGTATGCAGATGCATGACTCAGTAGTACAAGAGAAACACTTGGGCCAGGAGGTTTGGTTCTGGGTTGACAAGGATCATTAAATTGGAATTAAATTCCAATTAATTAAATTTCAAACATCCTTTATATGTTTTCATTGTAAGACCCTCCACATTTTGGCCAGTCTCCTCTGACCATATGTCTCCCTGCCAATATCATTTTTGATGTGTGATTCTTGGAGGTGACACTGGGATCCCAATTTGATCTGATCAGCTTGCATTAAGCATAACTCTCATTGCATTTTCCCTGGTCACCTCATTTGCATTAATGTGGCCTGATGTTACATTTGTTCTCTTGTTAGCCATTTGAAGCTAAAAGCTCTTGGACTGATCTCAGAGCCATTGCCTTATGTTTAGACAACATTACCTAAAGGCTTAGCCCATGATATCTCATCTAACCCTCCTAATCACCCTGTGGAGAATGTATAGTTAATGTCATTTTACAGAAGAGGAAACTAAGACTCAGCAAGCCTAAGTGATGGGCCCAAATCCTGCAGCTGAAAAATCAACCTCAACCTGATAACATCCCAGGTCTATCTCAAAACCTAGCTTCTGCCATTGTTCCAGGCTGCTCCCAAACTGAATGACTACAGCACAAATGTGGGTAAGGCAGAAGTGATACAAATTGTGGTTATAGAACAAATGAGACAAAGCTAATTCTGCTTTACAGGATTCTGTTTATTCTAGAAATCTTCAAGGCGAGGGGCTCACCACTTCTCAGTGGTGGATGTAGCATTTTCTGCAAGGGTAGAAGAGTTGGAATGAACCAGGAAGTTGCCTCATTATAGGGAAGTGTCTGGTTAGTTAGTCATTGTCCTCCTCCTTCAGCCCAAAGACAACGCCCTGGTACCGATGAGCCACCTTCCTGCCCAAGGGTGTGCGTGAGAAAGGAACTCAAGAACTGTCAGTCACTATTCATGGGAACAGTTTTGGGGTCAGATTATCTGGTGAAACTCAGACTTCAAAGTGGCATTTTCAGGGACGCCTGGGTGGCACAGTCGGTTAAGTGTCTGCCTTCGGTTCAGGTCATGATCCCAGGGTCCTGGGATCAAGTCCCACATCGGGCTCCTTGTTCAGTGGAGAGCCTGCTTCTCTCTCTGCCTGCCGCTCCCCCTGCTTGTACTTTTGCTCTCTCTCACACTCTCTCTCTGGCAAATAAATAAATAAATAATATTTTTTAAAAAGTGGCATTTTCAGGATGGAGTTCCCTAAATGGGTAGGTAAACTTGATAGTATTGTAATAGAGTACGTGTGAAAAACAAGCTAATGGTCACAGGATTCCCAAACAGAGGTAAGGGAACTGCATAGGATTTAATAATGCCATCATAATGGAAGAACATTGCTATGTAGCCTAAACACAAACTATTAAACATTGAGAATTTCAAAGAGAAGACTGCTCTATCGAATAGACATCCTGGTGGCCACTCCATCCCCAGCCCATCTTTGACCCCTGACCTAGCTCTGGTGGCTCTCCTCAGTTCCTTCCATCCTGAATCCCATCTGTGAGCCTCACCAGGGCGACAATATATAGATCACACCAAATCATCCCTGGCATCAAACAACCTTGTCAAAATGATGGTAGGATGACATCCTGCTCTGAGAGGGGGTACACCTCAGTACAGACCTGTAGGTTGGAGCATTTGGATTGGATGAAGACCCAGGCAGGAATTAAGGCACTTATTAGGGAAGCCCAAAAGCAAGTCACAGGGCACAGGTCCCCAGATAAGGGCCAGAAGTACTAAGTCACTTGGCAGTGAAGGGTATTCCTGGGTCTAAATCCTGCTCAGCTTGATTACAAGACAGGTGGTAAAGGTAGGTGTTCAGGCAGAGAAGATGAGGGAAGAGAATCTTCACATTTTTAGCCATGTCCCTCCTTTGACGCTTTCCCACCTTACTGTCCAAGCCAGCCCCACTGGATGCTGAATGTTCCCTGGAAGGTCCAGCACCCAAGTCACATTCATCTTGAGTCCTCAATCCCACAGGAAGAACTAGCCTGAGTCCCATGTGTCCTGCAGACACACCGAGCTTCCTCTCCTGATTCCCCTTTTATTGTGCTGTAGTCACTCATGCAAAACTCTGCCTCCATTGTGAGGTTCGGGGAAGCCTGGAGTCATAGCCAAAACCTGGTTTCTGGATGGACCTGGGATGTTACCAAGCATACATCACTTCCTACACTAAGGACATAAGTCATCTTCCCTTGCTGTGCCTCTTTCCTTTCCTTTAAAGTAAGAGCTAGATGAGATAATGCATGTTGAGAGCTTAGGATAACACTTGGCACAAATAGGGCAGATGTGACTTGCACAAAATGTGAGTCCTTATGCCCTCATCCTAACCCCATCTCCCTTGTGCCCTTCCATCCACCCCCAAGTCAGGCACTTCAGTATACTTTTATGTGTCCCCTTGTTGCTGTCTTGGTCTGGGAGGGTTATAAGTGTTTTAGTTGAAGCAAGTACAACATGCCACCAAAAGTTTCACATCGGGAACAGACTACCTCTGTTGTTAGAAGGAATTTGATGCAAATATGGATAATCCAGGCTGCCTTAGCTTGCTTGGACTGCTGCCACAAAGTACCCACAGATTGGGTGGATCACACAACAGAAATTTATTCTCACAGTTCTGGAGGCTAGAAGTTCAAGATCAAAGCATGGTAGACAGGTTGGTTTCTTTGGAGGACTCTCTCCTTGTACAAGGCTGCCTTCTCCCCACATCTTCACCTGGTTTCCCCAGGTGTCTGTGTTTTTGTGTGTTTTTTTTTAAGATTTTATTTATTTATTTGACAGAGAGAGAGAGAGACAGTGAGAGCAGGAACACAAGCAGGAAGAGTGGGAGAGGGAGAAACAGGCATCCCGCCTAGCAGGGAGCCCGATGCGGGGCTCGATCCCAGGACCCCGGGATCATGACCCGAGCCGAAGGCAGACGCTTAACGACTGAGCCACCCAGGCACCCCCAGGTGTCTGTGTCTTGATTCCCTCTTCTTATAAGGACCCCAGGCTGATTGGATATGATCCCACCCATATAACTTCATTTTAACACTATTACCTAATTAATTAATTAACTGATCAATTAATCAATTAATAATGACCTTATCTCCAAATACAGTCACATTCTGAGGTGCAGCTGCTTATACAGAAATATGAATGGGGGAGGGGAGTTCAGCTCATGACACACACAGTTGTGAAAACAAGCGTAGCTGGAATTTCTAGCTAGAGCAGCAGTAACAAGAGACCAGCAGCAGCAGCAACTCAGAATTCTCCCCACCTCACAAACCTTGAAGATGGGGCTGGCTCTGCATGAGACCAGACATGCCTGGGGAGCTCACTGGCTGAGGGAGTTGTGGGAAGGAAATGCAGGAAACAGGGACAGCATTCCTACCACCCAGTGTACTGGAAAGCCAGCAGCCAAGTCAAGGGAGGTGTTCCAATCTGGCCTTGGGGGTTGGGTGGCACTAAGTATGGGTGGGCAGGGAGGGGGAGCGGGAAGTGGGGCTCCAGACCCAGAGGAAAACAAATTCCTGCCCTGGCTTTGCCACCAACTGAGAGGCAGTGTCCATTCTTTAACCTTTGTAAGACTTTTCCTCCCTTCTGTAAAATGAGCTCCTGATGATACTTTCCGAACAGAATTGCTGTGAAGGTTAAATCATATGATGCATAGGAAGTGTTTTTCAGAGTGCAGGTCATGTTCTAAATGCTTCATAATTGAAAATTATGATTAGGATTTTTAATAATTTATTATTATTATTACAGTTATTTTGCAGAGTAAGAATGAGGGGTTTGCTTTTCTCCCCATTATACTGAACCTACCTTTTACCATTGTGGTTCATACTCTGCATGAAGGTTCTTTTAGGAAACTGATGTCTGCAGGAGTAGGGGCACAGGCCACTGCGGAGGGTGGAGACAGATAGCAGGGGTGGAAAGCTTTACAGCAGGAAATTAGCAGATGCTGAAAATCAGGGCTTTCCTGGCTCCACTCCCCTGTTACTATTAAACATGTATCAGCACTTCACTTATATGGGAGATAGATCCAGGAGCCCTCATCCTGTACACTCCCAGTGCCACAGGGATTTTTCTGAGCTTTGTAGCAAGCACCATATTCTCTTCCCGAAATTCCTTCAAGTCCTGCTCTTTCAGGCATCTCTTTCTCTGACCCTCCCTGACTTGGATGTTTTCACTGGATTCCAATTGTCTGTAAGCTCTTTGAGATCAGTGGTTTCAATGATGATCAGAAAGTCTTGGACCTTTGTCCTAACTTCAAGAAACTACTTTGTCACTTGCTCTTGGCTCCCCTGGAATTCAAATACCTATCTTCCCAGTGTGATAGCATTGGGAGGTGGGGATTTGCGGAAGTAATTAGATATAGATGAGGTCATGAGGGAGGAGGAGCTCGTGATGACATTAGTGTCCTTAGAAGAAGAGGAAAGGAGACCAGAGCTCTGTCTTCACCATGTGAGGACACAGTGAGAAGGTATCTGCTGCAAGCCAGGATAAGGATCCTCACCAAAAGCCCAACCACAATGGTGCACTGATCTTGAACTTCCCAGCCTCCAGAACAGAAAGAAAATAAACTTTTGTTGTTTAAACCCTCTAATCGATATTTTGTTATAGCAGCCCAAGCTGACTAAGACAGTGCTCCTCCAGTGTTAAAGACAACACTATTTTTGCAGAGAGTTAGAGGATTGTTATTTACCGAGGTCAGTCCAGTGTAGCCCATTGAACAACTGGTATTTTCCAGAACTCCATGCACTATTTTACACATGCTTATGTCTCCATCACTTGCACTTTATTGTCTGTGTTCTTTATTTTTGGAGGAAACCAGGCTTACCTAGGCTGGATACCTTGTTTTAGGAGTTGATGTCCTTAAGCAATAAAAATTGGGAATAGGAAATGACCCTCTGATTCTACAGTTAGGATTGGGCTGATGGTTTTTCCATGCGTGAGATTGAGGTATGGGGTAGACAAAGAAAGAGTGAAGATGGTGTGTTCACATAATGACATTTCAGGCTTTGGGTCCTTCACGGTAACCAAATGTAAAGGTTTTCTTGGCAACAGATACACAATTCTCAAACTCAAGGCTGGAGATAAGGAATACTAGAAAGAAATGGAATTGCTCAGTGGGAACATGTGAAAAGAAAATAAGGGGCGGGGGGGCAGAATTCTGGGAACTATCAACCCTTCAAGAGTGGGGAGAGTAGAAGCATCCCATGGAAGGCGACTGAGGCATTCAGTGCCTTTTCCGTACCTTATTTAGTTACACTATGGTTTGAAATAAGCATTATGGATAAATTTACAGATGAGAAATATGGCTTCAGAAATCTTTTGGGATTTTTCTGGGGTCATAAAGTTAAGAAACAGTAGACCTTGTGTTTACTCTTGCCCTCAACAAAATAACAGTCTATGGATTTCTATTAATCAAGATTTTTAACTCTGCAACACCAACTCTGTCAGAAAGTTGTTTCTTGTATTGATCTGAAAGCTGAATTTCTCTCACTTTTAGGAAGTTATTTTTCTTTTGTTTCCCCACCTCCACACAGGAGGTGATTTTTCAGAATGAGAGACCTTATTCTTAAAGTAGGAGTAGAGATTTCCTGAAGGGACAAAATGGCCCGTGATATAAACAAGGAGTTCGGCACTCATGCTAACCAGCCCCTCTTTGCTTGGGTCAGCCCAGGTCTCACCTGGACCTGGATATTGCATATGGTTAACGTCAGGTGGACACCATAGCCCTTCCAGCAGAGAGGATCTGCCCCAATTACAGAGAAGAATGCCATATAGTTGGAAATCAAGGACTGTGATTTGGACAGATGTGTTCAAACTTAGATCTACCACTAGCATCTGTGTCTACTTGGAAACATCTACAAACCTCATTTAAACTTATTTTCCTCATCCCCAAATGGAGAAATAACTTATAACTGACATGTTATTATATTAATGATAATGTCTGCAAAGCTACCAGCACACTGTTTGACACAGAGCAGGCACTCAGGAAATTCAATCTATATATATTTTAAAGACAATTGTATAAATATGAAAATGAGCAATTTCAGAGGTGGAAGTGATCCATTTTCAGTTTTTCTTCCTGGAACTGAGGCTAAAAACAGTCTAATGCTAGAATGAAAACTTTGGATAGATGCTGCTTCACTCATCCTGATTCTACTAGTTGGAGTTCAGAAATGTGCTGAGGCTCTGATGTAGGTAGGTGAGGGAAAGAGTAGTGGAAATGAGAGTGCACATTTTCTGGAGACCATGTGCTAAAAGAAGAGAAAGATGGCGCTGTTTGATATAAGTCAAGAATGGAATCCAAGGTTAATTATAATTATATGGTATAAAATGAAGACCAAGGCCCTGCAAAACAAAACAAAACAAAACAAAACAAAACTCTCTAAACAAATTTATTGAGCACATATTATTTCAATTAGCCTCTCACAAAATGTTAAACCTGGAATATCCTATGGAGATCATCTGAACATTGCCAAGGTAGCCTCAGTTGGGACAATCCTGACAATTTGGGAGGGATAATTCTTCATTCTCCAGGAGTGTTCCTTACATCGTAGGGTGATTAATGTCCCTAACCTCACCCACCTAGTGTCACTGTGACAATATGAAAGCCTTCCCACTTTCTCCATGTCCCCTGGGACTTGGTAACACAACCACATGAGTATCCTACACTCTCTGATCCTTATTTTTCAGATGAGGAATGATGATTCAGAAAAGGAAGTGTCTTGCTCAAGTTCAAACAGGTATTTCCTCTTGCTTTTAATTCTTGGACTAGGAAGCTTTTCAATTTCACTGCTACCTCAAGTACTAGTAAGTACTTGGAATCATTAATTCCTTTGATCACCAATTTCTGACACCCAGATACCCCAGTGAAGCTGGTTTATTATAAAGTGTTAATGTTGGAATTGACATTGAGGCTGGAGAAATAAAAGGTCCTGGGTGGCCATAGGATACTGTGATAGAGGGCAGGGCTGGTCACAGTGGTGTCATTAGTGATGTGGCTGGGGTGGGGGACATTTTGATAATGAACTGATATTCAAAGCCCAAAGGGATGAAGTTGAGGTCAGCATCCCTGATATTCAAACATATAATCATTACTTAATATTAGCAATAGTAATTATGCTAGCTGTCATGTATTGATGCCTTACTGTGTGTTAGACACAGTACCTTTACTAGTTTGTGGACTGCAGAATACATCAAGAAGACACCAGCATCATGCTTGAATAGAAGGAGCCAGGTCTCTAGGGTCAGATACTCTGGTTGTGAATCACCAGAGGGTTTTGCTTCCCTTGGTTCTTTAAATATCTGGGAGCTGGAGCATAAGACAGAGAGGGTCAGAGGTGGAAGGCAGTCCAAGTGGTGCATTCTCTTCCCACATTTTGCCTGGCACTGTTCTTATCTGAGAGTTTTCTGCCCTTTAAAAAATGTTCCTCTTCCTCTGCTTTCTCTCATTTACACCTTCTTCTGGCTGCCTAATTGCCCACTCTTGGGTCTGTCTGGGTGTCCGTGCTTGTCTGTTCTGTCTTCCTATCAGGGGTTAAACCCTGGATCTGCCACTTTCTGAGGGTGTGATCCTGAGAAGTCACTTAACTTCTCTGGGCCTCAGTTTCCTCATGTGTAAAGTGAGAAGTCCCTCCCATGGAGGGCAGAGGGCCATATTTGAGATGTGCATGCTTGCTGTAAACTGTAACAGGTCACACAAACATCTTCCGTTATCAATATCATAATCCTGAATTTATAGCTAAGGATAAGGGCATATCTCAGAGTCACTAGGTTTTGTGGCTTCCTATGTTTAACTAGGAAAAAATACAGTTATTTGCATTTAAATACAAGTCTAAATCCCTCCCGTCCAAAAGCGGTAATAACTACCCCAAATGAATTATACATTTTCTAATTTTAAAAGGCCGTTTTATGGAAATGAGGTTATTTGTGCTGCATGGTATGTTCTTGTTGCATCAATGCAAATGCCAAAGGGTGTGATTTATCCAGACTACACCACCAATGGGAGGAAAATTTAGGGACTTGGTTTGTATCACATTTTAAACTCTCTGTAAATACATTACCTGCAAAGCCTCTCATGAGGAGGGAGGAGAAATAACCATCGTGGGCATTTCATATTTTTTCAGCTGAGCTTGGTGACAACAATTTGCTCTAGTTATCCAGCATGGAGTGTGTGGTAAATCCGGAAGAAATGTGATCTCATTCTCAAAGATTGAATGCAAGCTGATTTGTATGTACAGTCCAGAATAATTTTGTGAATGCAAGTCTTACTCTGTGTTTATAGTCTCTGTTCCTCAAATCTGAGTGTGTAAATCCAATTTACGTGTTCAATTACATCCATTTGAAGAGCACTCTTTAATAAAGGTTGCCGTGTTAGTTTTTGGAGTCACTGACAACAACCATCTTTTACAGCCATGATCGGTAGGGATGGCTGTTCTTGCTGGGGTGCATGCAACTTTGGGCCCAGAAGACCATACCCACAAAGGCTCTGGTGACTCCTTGGCCTCCATCACACACTCTATGCATATGCAGTTTGGGGAAAGAAGGTGCGTTGGGAGCAGGGCTGAAGAGAAAAGCTTTCTTGAAACCTTCCTCATTATTCATCAATGAATAATGCCTTTTCAGATGTAGAATAATCCCCAGGGAAGAAAGAAAAGCCTACCAAAAAAATACAAAATGCTAACGATGCTTTTCCCATGAAGTATGTAACTAAGCAATGATTTTTTTTTTTCCTCTAAGAAAGGAGGAAAAAGGGAGGAAAACAAAAACAACCTCCTCTGGGAACCAACCTAAAATATATCTGTGTGACATTGTAAGAGTTGCTTTGACTCTTGGGGTTTTACACATTTTAAAGAGTAAAATTAGGAGGTTGTACTAGTGATGTTCAGAGCATAGGGACAGAAGCCCTTTCTTTTTTAATGAGAAGTGGAAACCCAATGAATAAAATGAAGAGAAGTAGTATTTTACTAGTAAAATTGACTTAATAAAAATTCATGTTTACTTATTTTAATGTCAGTCAATGGGAAAAAAGAATCAACTTTAATAAGTACAGAAACTAGAAATTTGCACCACTTTGGACAAGTTTTGGTTAAAAACTAGAACGGATAACATGGTTCATGACTGAAATCAAAATGTTGCTCTTAGTCCCAGCCCAAATACATATCTTTGGACCTGGGCGCCTGGGTGGCTCAGTTGGTTAAGCGACTGCCTTCGGCTCAGGTCATGATCCTGGAGTCCCGGGATCGAGTCCCGCATCAGGCTCCCCGCTCAGCGGGGGGTCTGCTTCTCCCTCTGACCCTCTTCCCTCTCGTGCTCTCTCTCTCTCATTCTCTCTCTCAAGTAAATAAATAAAAACTTTAAAAAAAAAAAAAAAGAGAGAGAGAAAGAGTTGCCCAGGTCTGTGGAGCAAATCCGTACATTAATGTCGTGGAGTGCCTCTGGAACTCAGAGAAAATCTGGAGCTAAGAGATTGTCACAGGGGTCAGCCCTTCATCTGGGAGGCACCCTGGATCCTGTCCAGGGGTATCTACTGAGTGAGAGAACTGGGATAGAGTGAACAAAGGTCAAGAGGCTGCCATACTGACCTTGAGAAGGCAAAGCCTTCTTTAGTCTGCCTTCAGAAATAGGAAAAACCATGCTCACTGACATTCCAGACATTGTGGTAACCCTGCCCATTTATTTAGTGTCCCTGGAGGATATCAAATACCTGTATTTCCTCCTCTGATGTAAGAAGCTAGTATGGCAGTGGTGGATACGAGGACCATGATCACTCCTTCCAATGTCCCATGACCCAGCAAAGTGGTTGTGATTCTTCCTTCATTGTGGGACAGCTCTGATCGGGGGTGACACATTATCCTCCAAATAAAAACACTTCAAGTGTGAAATGGAACACCATTATTACTAAAGCTAGGGAAAGGACAAAAGCCATAATTTTTTTCCTCCCCTACAAAAAGACACTATTTTCTATCACTGAGTGCTGTGGGTCTTGGTTGTCTTGTATGTCCAAATGAAAACTGCAGCATGATCAAAGGTCTGGTCCATTTTATTGTTCCTGAAGTTGATTATAATGGTCGATGCTATTTCTCATCCTCCTATTCTTTCTCTTCTCCTTCTCTTTATCTGTCTCATTTTCCTTTTTTTAAAAAGATTTATTTATTTGAGAGAGAAAAAATACGTGCGCTGACATGCGTGCAAGTTGGGGAGGGGCAGAGGGAGAGAATCCCAAGCAGACTCCACTGAGCAGAGAGCCCCACATGGGGCTCAATCTCAGGACGCTGAGATCATGACCGGAGCCAAAATCGAGAGCCCGACACTTAACCAACTGAGCCACTCAGGTGCCCCCCTTCTTTATATTCCTATCCTTATTGTAATATTTTAACAGCTGAGTCAGACAATGAGTGATCTAACTTGGGTATTACAACAATTATCCAGGAATCTGCAAGATGTTTATAAAAAATATTTATGATTTAGAATTACATGACCAGGAAGTAATTTTTCAATACCCACACATTGCTTTCTATAGTCCTTTCTTTCTGGGTACTACACATCACTTTGATTACCACTTTTATAATATTAAGGCACCCACACAAGCATTTTTTTTCCTCAGAGAGTCTACTGTCCTGACTTGGTCATAAATCAAATGACTTCATTATCAAACAAGGGCTGCCGCACAGGGAGCAAGTGCAGATGAAAGAAAATTGTATCAGCATTGCCTTGCCCAGTTGTCTCTTTCTGGAGGTCTTATGACCACTGTATTGGTCAGAGTTCTTGGTCGTAGAAACCAGAATTCACCCCAGTTTGTTTAAACAACAAGACTGTCTATGAAGGGATATGGATAGCTTACTGAATTTTGAAGGGAGCTTCCAAGATGGCTTCCCAGAGCCGCTCTGCACAACTGGCCCACCAATGAAAGGGTTCCACTTGTCTAAATCAAGAAGATGCTGAAGCTGGAGCAGCAACTAACTATAAAATGGTACTGCCTCTCTCCTAAGGGAGATGAGGAAATGAAGATTCAAAAGAAAAATGCACCCTATGTAAGTGGTGGGATTTATACCATCAGGACCTAACTGTGAAAATGGAGAACAATCTCCATCTCAGGTGCTCTGTGACAGTCATTTTATCTTCCAACTCTTCTCATATTGCAGAGCTTCTTGAGGATATTGCACTGTTTGTCTGTATATTTCTGTCTCTCAGCCATCCTTCTTTTTTTTAATAAAGATTTTATTTATTTATTTGAGAGAGAGAGAGAGAGAGAGCATGAGAGGGGGGAGGGTCCGAGGGAGAAGCAGACTCACTGCTGAGCAGGGAGCCTGATGCGGGACTCGATCCTGGGACTCCAGGATCATGACCTGAGCTGAAGGCAGTCGCTTAACCAACTGAGCCACCCAGGCGCCCCCTCAGCCATCCTTCTACTCCCACTTAACCTCAACCCTGTGCCTAGTGCAACTCCCTGCCTTTGTGTGGTCTGGTCCTCCCTCCTGAAGTCTCTCTTTCTTTTTCTTTGGTATCTGACTCCATTTTGTGTCCCCAGATACTTTAAACAGGGTGACTTAATGATCATAAAACTCCCCAGGGAAACCAAATCATAGTTACTGCCTTATACCTAATGCTGCACCATTTGCCCAGCACATTACCCTATCAGGCATACCCATTTCTTACCTTGGACCCTTTGGAGTTACCAACTTTCATCCATCAATTGTCCCTCCCATACTGCTACTGTAGACAAATGAAGGGCAGCCAGCTATCTAACTTGGGCTACTTTTGCCAAAAATTAACTTCATCAGTTCTCCTTTGCCAGCCCAGCAACTTCTGACACAATCAGACTCCTTGAACTCTGACTCATTATGAATTTTAATTCATGACCTGCCCCTGATTCTTTTGGCTTCCAATCTCAAGTCACTTGTTACTGTTTAAACCCAGTTGGCACTTTAGGTCTGATATTTGGCACTACTTTTCCAGCTGTAACTCTTGACTCCTTTCTTGACCACAACTTATTTTTCACCACTTGATTGTGTTTTTTATACTTTTATAATTTGCTGTAGATTACTAGCTCACCCTGCCCAGTTCAGGCAAGTCTGTTCACTATACCTTAGCTGAGTTTCTCCTGACATCCATTCCCAAACCCAGATGTCTCCCTGATAGATTCAACCCAGGACAGCCTAACCTGTGAGAGAAACAAGCAATGTTTCCTCCAAGAGTGGCTCGCTCAAATGAGCATTAAGACATCACTTAATAGCATCTTCTCCGTGGACCTACCCAAACTACCCTATTTAATATTGCAAAGATCTCCCCACTGCAGCACCACTGATCTCCTTTATCCTGCTCTACATTTCTACTCTCCTATGGTATTCATTGCCTTCTAATAGATGATATAATATTATGCATTTATTATGTCAATGTTTTATTCTCTGTCCCACCCTGCTAGAATATAATGCCAGGAAGGCAAAGTTCACTGTTGTGCTCCCAGAACATAGAATAATGCCTCACACACATCAGGCAGACAATAAATATTTGGTGATTGAACGACGTATGTGGAGTTCTCATGCACTTCCTCCTCATTGAGCTAAAGGGTGGCTTCTGTTTCTTCTTTGAAGTCGGAGTCTTCTTTTGGAAACTGATGCTCAAGAAAATGAGTAAAAGACATGTGATAGAATTTTATGGTGAATTTTTCTTGTATACTGGGTAGAATAATGAATCCTGCAATTCTCAAAAGCCTATAGGAAGGAGCTTAAATTAAATAGCGGATGATTAATCAGACAGGGTTTGTGTAGACTTGCCTATAAATGAGTAGAAAATTCTGCTCTGTACAAATGGTGTCTTTTCACCCTGAAATTTGACCGGCATTAAAATAGCTTGTCTAGTTTAGAAAATTTCAGGTTTGCATTAATAGAAGTCTGTTATAGAATATCACTCTTCTTCCCTCCCTTCTTTCAAGTACTTTATTTTATTGAGTTTGGTAAAGATTTCTTTAAACAGTTTAGTAGAACATGAGTAAAATAAAGGTCTCAAAATGTTAGCAAGAAGGTTAGCAAGTGGTTACAGGAAACTAAGTGAATGTGTATTAACTGTTGAGAGTCTCCACCTTCCCACAAGGCAGAGTTGGAGGAACAGAATTCTATTCACCTCTTAATGATTGGGCAAGGTCATTAAATTAAGTAGGAAGCAGGCTTCTCATCTGCAAAAGTCGGGGAGGGAGCAATAGCAGCCTATCAAGTTGCTGGATGGGATAAGTGAGAATATATATATGAAATTCCTGATATACCATCCGGTCGGTAATGAGTAGTTAAAAGTGCTAGTGAATATGGCTTCTGGATCTCAGTGTCTAATTCCTGTCACTCAGTTTAACCTTCATGTGTTTCTCATGAATCTGACATATCCGCTCACTCTGCTGGGATATCTCCTTCATGTTCTATAAAGTTGTGTCCACATTCAGCCCCCTACCTTGACTTTCAACCCATCATCCTTTCACTTGTATCTTTGTCACCTCAAAATCTTCCTGCCTTTTTGGGGAGATGGGTGGGTGGGACAAAGCTGGAGAATTGTGCTAACAAAAAAAAGAAACCCTGTGGCCACCCATCCAAGCTTAGCAGTAGAGAAGGCTGTGATCCTTTGGTGACACTTGCCACTGGCCTGGCACAGGCAGTGGTAGAAAAGTGTAAAACACTGGCCATTCTAAATTAGGGTGAGGGGTGTGTAAAGGGAAGAAGGGAGAGAAGTCACAGAGGGCTTCCTATTGAGGAGAACTTAAACCTAACTGTGAAAATGTAGGCAAGTATAATGTATCCGAAGTCTTGATAGATCTACAAACCAATTTGATTACAGAGTGGCTCAGGGCTTGGGAGCAATTGATTTTACACTGGGAGGAGTGAGAAATGGGCAGATTTATGGGGCCTGTAAATCTTAGATAAAGAAGATGATATTAGCTGAAAATAGAAAGGTCCATTCTTAAATCACTGTGTGAATGGAATAAGGAGCGGAAAAGAAACTCGTCTTTTACTTAAGACTGTCTATAAAAGCTGAGAGGGGAGGGATGGGTATTGACAGAATTAATGAGTTCTCTCTCCACCAGTCCCTCAGCTCTTTGGCTCAGACAAGGAACCTCGTGTGTCCCAGGGAACTGAGGCCTGAGGAATGAGAAGAGTGTCTCTGACCTTGTCAAAATGCATTTCTGTCTGAATCAGGGCATGGCGATTTATCTTGTGAGATAATCTCTGTTCAGGGTGTGAACATTTCTTTCTTTGTGGATGTTGGTGACTACATCCTTTCAAAGACAACTCCCCAAAGATGTCATTCTCTGAAATGAGAAGGAATTGTTTTCACACAACAGGACTGTGAGTTCTGAGACTGTCCGAAGAATTTAAATAAATCCTCTTGACAAGAGTCTCAAAATCTTCTGTCAATTAAAAAATGGCAACCTGCTCTCTTAAGTCCACAAGCCTGCAAATAGGGACTGTGTTTGTTGTAATCCAACAGAAGATTAGCTATATTTTTCAGTGGAAAATCACCTCGATTCTAGCATGCAATAATGATAATTGTTCTCTTCTGCTTCAGACAGTAGCTTCTTTTTAATTTTTATCAGCATACCACAGACATCTGTTAACATACATGCTTCAACAAACATTGTTTTAATGTTTAAAAAACAAAGAATGAAAAAAAGCCAACCCCAGTGATATAGGAGTTAGCATCCCCATTTTACAGACTAAGACCAGATCTTGGAGTTGTTTTATTTTAATCTCCAGAAACAAATATAAAACCAATGCTACTTAATTCTAATCTTATTTTGCCCATTTATAGCTTAGAAGAAACATCTCTACTTTCTGTTCTCAGAACATCTTTTGGGGTTTGACTTTCCTTCTCTCTTTGGCAAGCACTGGGTTCTTGACACCTGGAATGTTCTTCACTTCTCCATCTTACTATGTCTTGTCTTTGTCTTTTACCCCAAGGATAACCTTGGTGGCCAACTTACAAAAGCTATCTTGGTCTACCCAGGAGAATACTACCTTCTTTACCTAAAGAGGCTTCAAGTTGTATCCACAATACTATCTTCTTTACCTAAAGAGGCTTCGAGACTCACTGGAAAACTGTAGTTTCCTGTCTTTTATGTGTAATGATTTGGATATGTGCATAGTTGTCCGCTCAAGTAGATCATAAGAAACTCCCAAATGGGAACGAGGCAATACCAACGATTATGGGTTGAATTGTGACCCCCTCCTCCCACATTCTTACGTTGAAGTCCTAACCTCCAGTTCCTCAGAATGTGACTTTATTTGGAAATAGGGTTATTCAAGATGTATTTAGCTAAATTAAGAGAGGTCACCTTGGAGTAGAGTGAGCACCTAGTCCAAAATGATTGGTGTCCCTATAAAAAGGGGAAATGTGGACATGGACACCTACATGAGAAGAATACCTTTTGCAAATGAAGGCAGAGATCAAAGTGATGACTCCATAAGCCAAGCAACACCAAAGATTTCTAGCAAACCAGCAGAAGCTAGAAGAGAGGAATAGATCAATTTCTCCCTCACAGTCCTCAGAAAGAATCAATCCTGCCCACAACTTGTCTCAGATTTCTAGCCTCCAGAACTCAGAGACATAAACAAAATAAATTTCTATTGTTTAAGCCACTCTGTTTTTGGCTGCAGCCCTAAGCAAACTAATACACCTGCCATCAAGGTCTTGCAAATTATGTCTTGGTATGGCACCGGGATTCAGGAAAACTGAATCTTCTAGTAAAATCTGTGACACAAATCATCTACATGTCACCTCATCTTTATGAATCTTAATATTATCAACTTAACATTATATCAGTAACAATGCTTACTTTGTTTACTTTCCATGAGAATTGAATAAGATCACACATGCAAAGGTATTTTTTAAGCTGTAAAGAACCCAACAAGTGTTAGCTCTGAGTAATTTTGTAGACAGCCAATGAATCTCTGTTGACAAGTTGAATAAAGGGAAATTAAAGCTTCCCAGTGTGAAAATACACCACATAGAAACTACCATTGATCATGACCCCAGGAACACTGATCCTGAGAAAAACCCCCACCTACTGAGAGCTACCTTATGCAAATACTCACAAGTGTTATGTTGAAAGGGCTTAAGGTCTTATTCCTTGAGATTGCATGCTGTAGTGGTGTCTGGGTGGCTCAGTCCCTTAAGTTTCTGACTCTTGATTTCCACTCAGTTCATGATCTCAGAGTCATGAGGTGGAGCCCCGTGCCAAGCATGGAGCCTCTTAAGAGTCTCTCTCTCCCTCTCCCTCTGCCTACCCTACCTCCTCATTTCCTCTCACACTCCCTCTCTCTCTCTCTAAAAAAAAAAAAAAAAAAAATTAAAGGAAAAAAAAAAAGATTGTATGCTCTAAATGCTGATACTTCAAGAGTGGTCTTCTGCTCAGCAGCATCCAGTAGGGCACTTGCTAGAAACACAGAGTCCGGGCTCTACCCTAGACTTGCTGAATCTAAGTTTGCATTTAACAAGATCCCCAGGTGGTCTGTAGGCATGTTAAACTTTGAGAACTGTTCTAAAACACATCTCCTATGTAACCTACATTACTTGAACATAATAAATATCTAGTAATTAATAAACATTCTATGCAACCAATGGTATGGGATATTGGTAGAAGCCTAAGCTTTAGAGCTTGACATATCTGAGTTTCCATCCCAAGGACACTATTCAGTAGTGCCATGAGGTCATGGTACTATGATGAGACCTCAAACAAGAGGACTTACCTTGTGATACCTCAGTCTCCTAGTCTGTAAAGGGGCATAATAGTATTTAACGTGCATGATTCTAGAAGACTAGCGATGAGGTACGTAAACCGATAGCCATACATCAAGTACTCAAAATAAACCTGGGATTCTGTATTGCTAACAAGTGCCCGTTCTGGCACTTCATTTCTAATTAATCACTGTGGAGAAAGAAACTAGATTTTCCTGGGGGGTCAGGGATCTCAAAGGCTGCCAGGGGCTTTTATTTTTCCTTTCTGCTGGGAGGAGGTACTTTATGACTTGAAGAACCAAATGGATTTGATGTTCACAGTGATGGTGCAGGTATCCTGGAGAAGCCATCTCTAAGTTTTCCTGCACCACCAGCCTTCCTTTGGAGAAATGTAGCCATCCTTGAGATATGGCATATGTTGTACCAACACCTCCTCTGTCTCAGATGCTGTGACACCCCCGGCAAAAGGCAACGCTCGCATAGGGGTCTCCACGGGAAACACCTCTTCTCAATGCAACCAGTTCAGGCACTATTGAGCAAAAGCATTCCATTCCTACAGAGACTGTTGTCACTTGATCTTATTATTTTGATCTTTTGAGCATCTTTTCAATGCCAACAAAAGTCAATACATCCTTCTGGGAGAAGCCATCAGAGCATTGGTAATGAGCTGTGCAAGAGGCCCTGTCATCAGCATAAACTCTGGGGAAATAGAGGCACTTTGTTTCTGCAACTCACATGGTGTGACCCGCTCTTTGTGTGAAATGTTAATATTTTGCTTCGTGCTTGGATCCTGGTGCCACTGCCAACACTGAGAAAGCTTTTGGGGAGTTTGCTGTACATTTTGTGAAAATTGCATGGAACCGGGCCAGATGTCAATGTGTGAATCAGAGCACTTCTCTAGAATTCGTGACTGTTCACTTTATTCTTTAGCAACTCCATAGAAGCTAAAATATCTGTGTTTGGAGAGAATGACGTCTGCTTTCTCATCCTCAGTTAGATGATAATATCATGTAGCATGTGGATGATGATGGCATTCAGTGATTACTTGATCTTGTAACTGCAGTGAAACTCTCACATCATGCCAATTACTTCCTTAAAGTCCAACAGCTTCTGCAGCCTTCCTAATGTAAGTAGTTTACTTTTTTCAATGAATCCAGAGTATTGGTCTGCTCTGTTCTGCTGCGCTCAAGATATAGCAGTTCTCTTTGCTCCTTCTTTCTTTTTATAAAGTTCTTTTATTTTTCAACATTTTACTGAAATAAAGGTATGCTCTGGATTTATGGACCATTCACATAAGTATATTTATTTATGTATAAATTAATGGTAAAGAGATAATTTAGTATTTATTATCCACATAATATATTACATGTATTCTATGATATACAACTATTATGTACAATATTTATATTTTACAGTATGGATAGAATATATAAGAATATATAAGTGCATATAATTATTCCATAATATATAAATAAATAATAAAGGATTACGAATATTACATTACACATCATATGTAAGATATATTTAAATGTTTTTGTACTTATATATCATAGAATGAAATATAAAAAAAAAAAACTGACACAATGCATGGCAAATGCTTGCTTCTCTTCGTCTTCTACTCCATGCTTTATAGGCATGTTTTAATAAATTTCCCATGTGGAACACATACTATTCTCACCATATTTGGGGAAATGGTCAGATATTGAAAAAGTAACTGGAGTGAAGGAGGCAGACTGGACTGGGGGATCTGAGAACAAAAGGTAGATATGTCCTCCAAAGAGAGATGGTCCCTGAGCAGGCCAAGAGGAAGCAGAATGAACTACAGCTTTTTTTTGTTTTCCTTTAACTGTTAGAAAGTGTTGTCCAATAACAAAGCATAATAGACACATACTATCAAAACTGTATCAAAAATAGGCATGTGATAGAAGTAATGGGAGGAAACTATTACAATAAGAAGCATAATTTTAATAATTATGATCCATGCTTTTATAAAGATTTTGGCAATTGAAAACCACCTTCAGATACATAAGGAAGTATACTGATGTCTGCAAATTACTTGTAAATGCATCCAAACGTAAGATGGACTGGTGAATAGAGTGATGGATAGAGGGACAGATATGCAGTATAGCAAATGTAGCAAAATGCTAATCATAGACTTTCACTCCACAGCTGTATGTGTATTTACTGTAAAGTTCTTTCAGCTTTGCTGTATGTTTGACAATCTCATAACAAAATGTTGGAAAACGGTTATTTCACAAACTTGACCCCATGCAATTACCTCTGCAACCTTAGGAGCTACTTATTGTTTTCCTCATTTCCTTCCTGAGGAAGTCCAGGCTCACAGAAGTTGTATGTGTGGTAGTAGGTGTGGCAAATGCACTGAGATGTGGCAGTAAGGTGCAAGGGCTGAAATTCTAACTCTGCTTCCAGCTGAAGTCCAAAGCAGTTGGATTGCTGGATTGGAATCAGTTCAGGCTTTGGAACCTGTTTATGCCCAAATCTCACCTTTCCACTTTCTGTGTGATCTTGAGAAGTGCCATCTTCAGTGCCTTGAGCATGTTTCTTACCTGTCAAAGGGTCCAATAATGTCTATCTCACAACGTTACTATGAACAATAAACAAGAGGATCTGTGTAAACAGGTAAACCATGTGTTCCATGAAAACCCACTTGTGCATCCAATCCTTCCATTCTCAGAGTCAAAGTAGCCCAAGGCAAGGCAAGAGGAAATAGAGGTAAGTATGGAGACGTGAACTAAGATGCTAATCTTCTTGGATTTTGTATTTCCAAGGTGAATACCAATTTTTCCTTAATCATAAGGCCATTCATTCCTTAGATACAGGACCCCTTTGATGTTTCTTGTTGGATGGAATGACTAATCATGACATTTTTTACATCTTAATCTTTTTTGTCACATTTGCATTATTTCTACTCCCCAAATCTGCATGTTTAACAACTTTACAATTAAGTGTCAACAGCAGGTTTCTCTCCCTCTGTTTTCATTTCTGTTTAATCTCTTCTCCATGATTTTTAATAAAGAAATGTGAAGTTCCAACCCAGAGCTGACTTCATGTGGCTTTATTACACAGGACTCTGTTTCCCACCCCCCAACCCCCGCAACCCTTCCAAGCACCATGCCTGTAACTAAATGTGGTGGAGCTTCCAGTTTTGATCAGGGCTCTTGTTTAACTTTTTTTAAAATAAGATTTTATTTATTTATGTATTTGAGAGGGGGAGAGAGAGAGAGAGCATGGGTAGCAGGGGAGGAGGGAGAGGGAAAGAACCTCAAGCAGACACTGAGGTGAGCACAGAGCCTATTGGGGGGCTTGATCTCACAACCCCAAGATCATGACCTGAGCTGAAAGCAAGAGTCAGATGTTTAACCAACTGAGCCACCAAAGTGCCCCTCTTGTTTAACTACTTAGTGAAGTCTTGGTTCCAATGACTTGCAATGTTGGCTCACATTGCTCACTTAAATTATTGAAAACAAGTTGAATTGCTTTCACTGTCAAACCTGGAGCCTGGCTGTGGCCTCTGCCCAGTGTTTTCTCCTGGTCTCCTCAGTCATCATCACCTCCTCCTCTACCATGCATCCTTCTTGTTCCTCTCTCACCTTAGGGTCATGAGCAAAGATTTTCAACATGGTTCAGAACCATCTGGGGAGCTGGATGAACAGAATGAGATCAGGGGTTCTCCATTAAGGCTGCACACTAGAACACTCTGAAGACATCTGTAAATGGACCACCCAACTAGATATCCTGGTTGAATTTATCTTGGTGGTGGTCATGCTTTAGTAATTAGAAAAACTTTCCAGCTGATTCTATTGAACAGGCAAGGTGAATTTCCACAGAATTAGTGAATCAGATTTCTCAGAAGTGGGGGCAGTCCATGAAACAGCATTCCTTACTAGCAGCCCCCACCCTTCCTATATTTCATGGATCTAAAAAATGAGACTCTGATTTTTCCTAAAATTGGAAAAATGAGAGTATTTACATGATAGTGTTGTTATTATTGCTTTATTTTTATTATTTAAAAAATATTTATTTCTTTGTCAGAGAGAGAGAGCACAAACAGGGGGAGCGGCAGGCAGAAGGAGAAGCAGGCTCCCCACTGAGCAAGGAACCCGAGGTGGGACTCAACCCCAGGACCCTGGTATCATGACCTGAGGCAGATGCTTAACCGACTGAGCCACCTGGGCGTCCCTACATGGTAGTGTTGTTGTAAGGATTAATTAGTTTAAAAACACATGCCAGTGACATAAACATCCTTTAGTAATTCTTGTGATTGTTACTATTGCTTATGATTTAAAACTTGTTTATTGGGATGCCTGGGTGGCTCAGTGGGTTTGGCATCCAGCTCTTGATTTCAGCTCAGGTTCTGATCTCAGGGTCATGAGATCTAGCTCCAAGTAAGGTTCTGGGCTCCGAGAGGAGTCTGCTGGAGATTCTCTCCCTCTCCCCTTGCCCCTCCCTTACATTCATGTGCACTCTCTCTCTCTCTAAAATAAATAAAAACTTGTTTATCTGGGGAAAATACACAAAGGAGGCTAAATGACACATTCTTGTAACTTGTTAATTGCATAACAAACACTTGAACTCAGGACTTCTGTCATGTAATCCACTTTCTTTTTTCTTTAAGATTTTATTTATTTATTTGACAGAAAGAGACACAGCAAGAGAGGGAACACAAGCAGGGGGAGTGGGAGAGGGAGAAGCAGGCTTCCCGCCAAGCAGGGAGCCTGATGCGGGGCTCCATCCCAGGAACCTGGGATCATGACCTGAGATCATGACCTGAGCCGAAGGCAGATGCCTAACAACTGAGCCACATTTTGTAATCCACTTTTTATTCCCAGGTCTTCCCTTCACACTATATGCCATTTATTTGCTTTAAATAGTAAGTTGCTACTAAAACAACCCACTGATGTTAGCTATTACAGAAACTCCAAGTAAGGAATAAAGAACTTTTCAATAGAAAGTGACACACTTTATGTCCTGATGCCTAAGCTCATACGATCACCAGTATAGCTTCCAGTAATTTAGTAAAACTTTACTTTCAGATTCATTTCAAATTCCACCTTCTATATGGCACCTTTTGTGGTCTTCCAGCTAATGACTCCATGATCCCACAGCACCCTCTAAATATTTCCATGATGGTACTTCCAAACATGCATTGCCTTTCACCTAGTTCCCTTTGATGAAAGGGAGCTTGTTTTACAAAATTATACTTTAACAACTCAAAACATTTATTGGCACTGTGCCCAAAATATAATAGGTAGGTTAGCAACACATTTTGTTGAATGAACGAATGAATGAATGAATGAACGAATGAATGGGTAAATGTCTGGATGGATGAGCTACTGAGTAAATGATGGGATGCATTTTTTGCTCCTGGGCTTGGTCTCAAGTTGAATACAACTCAGTTACCTAAATTCATAAAGTAGAGACCTTCAGAGACCCAAGCCATTCTTAGAAATTGAATCTATTGTTTACCTAATCACTTAATTCTCACTATATGACCATGTACTCTGAATTTAGGGGATGAAAATTTAGTGCCCCCTTTTAGAATTGCTAAGAATAACAGTTTGGTCAGAAGCAGAATTGAGATTTTAGGAAAGTCATATGGTTTCTTTTGATCTCATCTTTAAAATGATGTTGCTAGAGTAGATAAGTGTTTTTCAAATTGTAATGCAGTAAAAATTTGCAATTTAATGACTAAGTTTGTCACCGAAAAAATAGAATAGTCATGGGCTTTCTCAACCATGAGAAAATGCTAATGCACATGATTTTAAAATTTGAGTTTCCTTTTCTTCTCCTATAAAGAGGAAAAAGGAAAAGACTTGGGAAAATAAGTGAACCAGGTTCTAGAGTCTGCTTTTCTCCTGTCCACCATTGATAAGGCACCTAGGTAACCAACAAAGACTTTGAAAATCCAACAAAGGGACTGATGGGCCATAAGCTTCTAGAAGATCTGCTTATAGACCTGCTTGCTAGTGCAGTGTGATGGCGCACATCTATGGTGGCAGCATCAGTGTGATGTAGTTGGGCAGTGAGTAGGTAGCAGCATTCTTGTTTCCTTATGTTATGCAGGAGACTTCAGTACTCTCAGACCTGATGTTTCTAAGAGCAAGGAATCAGACTAATGGGATTCTAAGAAAGGGGTCTTTAGGATCATGGACTTGTGAGGGTGCTCTAACGGTGGTCAGGGACAGTGCACTACAGGGCATACTAATCCACAGGAGACACTGATGCAGCCATTGCTGGCATGGATCTCCAAGCATCCAGAGGATGTGCTGTGTGGACCCAAGAACTTCCTTCAACACACAGTTTCTGTGAGGATGTCGTGAGCTCCTTCCTATACTTGTAGGGCATCCTGGAAAGGAGGGGCGGGGTATGAAGTGGATGGTAGGGAATCTAAGACTGAGGATTACCTACATGGGCACCTAATATTACTTCTTCAGTGAAAGATTGCTAGATCATCCTTAATTTGGATGGCACTCCCCTACCTAGACTAGCTGATATTTGAGAGAGGGTTCTAGTGAAAGATTATTATTTATGGGCAAAATAAAAAACTTACATTTTCTCTGGCAAAAGACACACACATGCATACACACATTAATGTCTTCTTAAGCAATTGGCATATGCTATTACTTGTCTACATGTGATTGACAAGTAGTTATTTTAAGTTTCACGCTTGGTAGTGTTCTGAAGAAAACATCTTACATCCCAGATGTTCTGGTGCCTGACCAAATTAAAAAAAAAAAAAAAAAAAAAGACTCACTGAGGTCTAATCCATGAAGTCCTCTCAAGCATCAACTATGATTTGAGAAATTTTAGTTTAGCCTTAAATAAACTCTTTTGGTTTCCATTAGGCATTCCTATTTTTATTATTTGAAAATTGTGTTGCATCTTCTATAACTTTGGCAGAGACACTGGTACTAGTATTAGATTCTTTGGAGTTATTTTTTAATTCATATAAATAAATGTAGCTTTGGCCACCAATCCAGCAGGTAAAAGGTTTAAGCCTCAACTCAGAGCATGTGTATTAAAGACACCATGGTTCCCCTTCCAGGCTGGGGAAGGGGGCCCAATAGCCGTGCCTACCTATGGTATAGACCAAAAATCTTAGGTGTAATTCCACTTTGTCATTTCCGTGGTTGTTCGATCTTGGACAATGGATTCTGACTTATTTATGTCATCTAAACTCATTTATAACTTATCTATAGCTCTAACTCATTGGGCTTTCCTAAGGAAAGAGGTGAAGGAAAGGATGTAGCACTCACAGAACATTGTAAACATTATATTCTTCACTGTCTCTTGTCCCTAGAATAACACAGACCCTCAAATAATACAACTCAGGAGGGTGGATGCCCAGAGAAATGCCTGAAGGGATGTTTTAACTGTCTTTTCTTCTGCTACTTTCATTTGTTTAATATTTTATTTATTTCAAGCTGTTTTATATAACTAATTGGCCATCCTTTCATTGAGCTCTTCATTCACCACACATTTCTTTTGACACCTACTATGTGTTAAGCATGGCAGTAGATATTGTGAATATGTGGATAAAAAGTTTATCTCTGTTAGGGCGCCTGGATGGCTTAGTCGGTTAAGCACCCAACTCTTGATTTCTGCACAGGTCATGATCTCAGGTTCATGAGATTAAGCCCTGTGTCAGCTTCCACACTCAGTTCGTAGTCTGCTTGAAATCCTTTCCCTCTCCCTCTGCCCCTCCCCACTCCACATATATGCATGCATGTCTCTCTCTCAAAAAAACAAAAATAAAAAATAAAAAAATAGATTATCTCTGGCCTTTGGCAGAGAATGGAAGGATGGAGACAAGACCAAACAAAACAAAAATATTCTAAAAGCACTTGGCAAGCAAATAGTAAGGATATTCTGTGGGTCACTCAGTCACACAGAAGGAGCACTTAAGAAGGTCAGTTAAACACAATTTAAGGAGATTCACAGAAACTTCCTGGAGAAGGTGCTGATGGAGCTCATCTCCAAAGATGAGTATGCAAGATTAAGCAACACAGAAGCATTTTTTTCTTGAGAAAAAACAAACAAACAAACATGTTGAAAGGCAAAGTGATAGACTCTGTTGGTGGTGTTGGAACGTAGAGGGAGAGGTGGTTTGTGATAAAGAAGAGATAGTCTGAGTTGGATTCCAAAGGCCCTTGCCTTCCCAAATGTTTATCAAGAGCCTATAATGTGCCAGGCGCCCTTCAAGAAATCCATGATCCAGCACTGACTGTGGCAGATGAGCTTTCCGTTGGAGCTTCCATTGGGATGGGAGCAAACAGAGAGCAAAAAGAAGGCCTGAGGTTTGGAGATATTTTGGAACTGCGATTGGTTTGCCAGGGAAGTAATTAGGGCAATGCCAAGAAAGTGAAAGATGCTGGGGAAAGAGTACATAGGGCAAGTGAGGATGGTTTTTCTGGAGAGGTGACATGAAAGTGAGAGGGTGAAGAGGAGCCTTCCAGGTGAAGAACCCAGGGAAGGACATACCTAGAAGGGGGAAACAGAATGTGCAAAGGCCACGAGGTGGGTTAAAGAAGAACCTGGTTTATGTGAGAAATGGAAAGAAGGTGAGCAAGCCTGGAACTTGGAGGTGGAGGAAGTGGCAGGAGGTAAGGTTAGAAAGGCAGGTGGTGGTGAGGGTTTGCAGAGCCTTGTGAACTCAGCAGGACTTTAGGTTTCCAATGAGTGTGTGCTGGCAAGCCTTGGGGTGTTTTAAGCAGAGGGGTAACATGACCTCATTTCAAAACATTTTAAAAGATCACTGTGATGGCTCCATGGAGAATGCACTGTTGGGAACAAGTGTGGGCTAGGGAAGCCCAAGTAGGAGGCTTTGCTGCGGTCCAGGTGAGAGGTGATGACAGCTTGGATGGTGTTACTTTCCTGGGCTTCTCTGTGAAAGGTGAAAAGTGGCTGTGAGCTGACACCACTGCCTCCCTCTAGGCTGTGTGAAGGGTAAGAATGAGATGAGAATAAGCTCATTGCTAGAAAGAGGCAAGATACGAATCCCTAATATCTGGATTTATTTCCACGTGTTGACAGTTTGCAACGATGTCGTTCTGGTAGACAGACCCAGTCAATTGAACAGTTGATACCACATCTCCAACAGATAAACTGGAATGCTGGGAACCTTGGTACATGTTGTCAAGGTCACTCATGTAGGGTGTAGCAACTCAAACTTGAACCCAGTCTGAATGCCAAACAGTGCTCTTTCCATGACCACACAGTGCTCTTTCCTTTCCTAGTGTAATGTGAGACATCCCAGGCTGCTGTCTGGGAGGCTGAGTCAAACTGTCAAACTGTGGTTGGTAGGCAAATTATCTAAAAACCCCTAAACTTTAATTCCACTCAGTGATCGCTCCAAAGGCCAAAAGTGAGTAGCTCTAAGGATTTGTGACCAGAGCGAGTGAATTCACATGTGGTACATGGAGACTGTCCACCATATCTCTCCTTGTAGCCACAGCACAATGTTCATTTTTGTAACTAAGGAAGACAGAAGATCATTAGGGAGTACTGATACTCAATTTGGAAGAGGAAAAATGGTAAAATTCCAAAGTTCTGGCTATCAGTGTCTCTGCAAATGATAATACAGAATACAAGAAATCTATTGTATTTTGGCACGGTCTTATCACCAACTTATGTACCATTTTTGCATTCAGATGTCCTGGAACATCAAAAACTTGGGTTAGGGAGTGGGCATAGCAGTGCTGCTGCCTGAGGAAGCATTGTAAGAGTGCATATAGCATCCAAGTCGCTATTTGCTGAAACTAATAATGATCACTGTGCAATTCTCAATACTTTGAATGGCTAAAGCCAGATTTGCTAGAGCTTGAGAAGGCCCAGTCTTTTATGTAGACAAGTGTGTTCGTTTGGTGTACCTACTAACATCCTGAAAACGTAACATTTTATTTTATTTTATTATTTTTTGAAAAAGTAACATTTTACAATGTTATGTCATAATTTTATTGAAGATTTTCTTTTTAAAAAAATATCGTTTCTATTCACCATAGCTTACTGAAGTAGAAAATAAATCAGAAATATGTGATAAAATATACATTTTTTAAAAATTTTTTTGTTATGTTAATCACC
Organism: Eumetopias jubatus; assembly: GCF_037043125.1. NCBI lineage: Eukaryota > Metazoa > Chordata > Mammalia > Carnivora > Otariidae > Eumetopias > Eumetopias jubatus. The sequence goes on along the minus strand of NW_028274808.1, from coordinate 194,366,152 downwards.
ATACATTACATCATTAGTTTTTGATGTAGTGTTCCATGATTCATTGTTTGTGCATAACACCCAGTGCTCCACGCAGAACGTGCTCTCTTTGATACCCATCACCAGGCTAACCCATCCCCCCACCCTCTCCCCTCTAGAACCCTCAGTTTGTTTTCCAGAGTCCATCGTCTTTCATGGTTCGTCTCCCCCGCCGACTTACTCCCCTTCATTCTTCCCCTCCTGCTATCTTCTTCTTTTTCTTTTTTCTTAACATATGTTGCATTATTTGTTTCAGAGGTACAGATCTGTGATTCAACAGTCTTGCACAATTCACAGCGCTCACCGTAGCACATACCCTCCCCAATGTCTATCACCCAGCCGCCCCATCCCTCCCACCGCCCCCCACTCCAGCAACCCTCAGTTTGTTTCCTGAGATTAAGAATTCCTCATATCAGTGAGGTCATATGATACATGTCTTTCTCTGATTGACTTATTTCACTCAGCATAACATCCTCCAGTTCCAGCCACGTCGTTGCAAATGGCAAGATCTCATTCCTTTTGATGGCTGCATAATATTCCATTGTGTATATATACCACACCTTCTTTATCCATTCATCTGTCGATGGACATCTTGGCTCTTTCCACAGTTTGGCTACTGTGGACATTGCTGCTATAAACTAAAATATACATTTTTAAGCCTCTTAAATTACTGTATGTTTGATGAAGGATGCTCACACAGAGATGAGTGGTCATACTGACTTTATACAGGTTAGCAAGGTGACCTACAAGATTTTCATGCCCAATACGAGTAATGCACATGTACAGATGATTTTACTTTAAAGATAAAAAGAAAAAAAAGAACACTACAACAATGATTTCATTATTCAATATATATATGCACACATACCTGTGTTATTTTGTTATATTTTTATATAACTTATTTTTATATCTTACTTTTTTGTGACAGCTCCTGCACCTGTTCCTGAATAAAAGCACAATAGGGGGTGGGGGAGATACTGCAAGGAACAAGTGGAAATACAAATAATGGATTTCTTGTTCCTTAAATGACTTACCACACACACAACTAATAACGCTGAATACATATTTCATGAATTTCTTAAAGCCAACAAAAGGTTGACAAGATATCAATGACTTACCAGGACCCACTCGGGGAAAAATGGGAACTTGGTGAACCAAGAGAGCCCTGAAACCACTCTGCTCTGACAGTTTTTCGATCCCTGAGCCGGGAGAACGTCCTCGTCCATGGCCGGTAGAGTGTGAGGCATGTCCTCCTTCCTTCACCTGCCCTGTCTGCTCCCTCCCTTCCCCTTCCCAGAGAAAGTGGACTTTCCAAATAAAGTCCCCATGCCACAACCTTATCTCAGCTTCTACTTCAGTGGGGACCCAAAGACACCTGAGCACCAGCAAACATATACAAGAATGGCTATATTTCAACATGGTTTATAACAGATTGAAGCTGGAAACAAAAATGAATGTCTGTCCACAGTGGAATGTATATATGACCTGGAGTTCATTTATTTAATACAATGCTATATAGCCAATTAAAAGGAATGTTCAAACAACATGAACCTCACAAATGTAATTTTGAAAAATAAAGGCAAAACAGAGAAAAAGAAGGGGGAGGCTTGGGTGGCTCAGTCGGTTAAGCATCCGACTCTTGATTTCAGCTCAGGTCATGATCTCAGGGTTATAAGCTCTGACCCTGCTTTGAGGCTCTACACTCAGCAGGGAGTCTGCTAGGGATTCTCTCTCCCTCTCCCTCTGCTCCCCTCCCCCCCACTCACCGCACTATCTTACTCTCTAATAAATAAATAAATCTTTTAACAAGAAGACAGAGAGGGGCACCTGGGTGGCTCAGTCGTTAAGCGTCTGCCTTCGGCTCAGGTCGTGATCCCAGGGTCCTGGGATCGAGCCCTACATCAGGCTCCCTGCTCTGCGGGGAAGCCTGCTTCTCCCTCTCCCGCTCCCCCTGCTTGTGTTCCCTCTCTCGCTGTGTCTCTGTCAAATAAATAAATAAAATCTTTAAAAAAAAGAAAAAAAGAGAGAAAAGGAATATATAGGGTTCTATTTCACTTGTATAAAGTTAGAAAACAGACAAAACTAAACTGTACTTTTAGGGATGCACACAGGTAGTAAAACTATAAAGACAAGCAGAAAGTGATTATCATGGATATTAGAATGATGTTCACTTCTGAGGAGAGGAAGATGATGGGGAGGAAGGGAATTTGGAATTTTGGGAGGCTGGCCTCAGTCTACTGGGTAATGGGTGCATGGATACATGGGAGTTTGCTTTATAATTACTGATCAAATTGCATCATTATTTTATGGTATTTTTTCCTACATGCTTCATATTTGACCATATAGTGGATTAACAGATACAATAAGAATGAGGAAATGAAAGCCAGGGAAAAGGAAGCATTAAATACTCTGAGCTGCTCTAGGTAAGAGTCATATTTGGAACTATGTTTCTCAGCTGAGCAAACATTGGTTTCATGTCTCCTGCAGTGGTTTTAAATCCTTTTGACTGGAACCCAAGTAAGCTTTCCTGTAATCCTGGCCATGATCCTATTGGGTGGGTATAATGATTCCCATTTAAAGAACGAGGAAACTATGTCATCAAGAAGTTATCTTGCTGCTCAAAGACAACTAGCTAACCAGTGGGAGGAGAGGAATTAGAACCTTCCTTTTCCAGTACTTCAAGACTGCCTGAGTGGTACTGATTCTGTATCTGAATTTAAGGGTCCTATAGTCGGTGTTAGTTTTCACCACCTTTCTTTCTCTCCAAGCCTAGAAGGTGAGGTGGGATTACAAAATAAGACCTGCATGTGAGTATCAACATAGAAGAAAAATCCTTCTAAAATGTCACAGCCAGCAGATAGGATGCCAAACCTCACTTCCCTGTAAACCTAGCAATTTGAATTATTCCCTAGGTTCACCCTGACAGTGCCAGACCTACAGGAGAGTCAGTTACTGGTCTAGAACCTTCTATAGCTTCTTTTTCACTGGAGCTTTCTAAGAATGACCATAATCAGCTGTTTGGTCATGAGGGTTTCCAGATAGAAGCTTCAATACATGCTTGGATGCATGATTTTAGGATCAATACTTGTACTGATTTTTTACTATTTAATGAATTTGTCTATAACATACACATAATTTAAACTGTTTCATGAATTTGTCCATAGCCAAAAACAAGTGTACAAGGGAAAGGGAAAGGAGGGATAGCCAGTGAGCTAAAGATAAATATATTAGTACCTTAGGAACTGAAGGCAAAATTGTTTTAAAAGATCATATAATTTGTGATAATTCTGTTTGTAATTACTATTTTTTCTGCCCACCCCCCCAACATGCGTGTGATGAATTCTACCTAGAAATGTGCCCACATTGTTTGTATTTCATCCTCATAATAACTCTAAAAGCTATGCAGTGCTATTTTTGATTTAACAAAGAGTATATTGTAGAGAGTTTTGGTGAGTTGCCATGTTCATACAGCTCCTGAAGCTAGAGACTCAAAATTAAGTCTCTCCAAGTCTGTGCTTTTACCAGCAGTATGAACAAAGGTACCATACACAAGTTATTAAATCCCATCCATTACATTCTTCCATTCAAACAACCAAATTTAGGGGCACCCGGGTGGCTCAGTCGGTTAAGCAACTGACTCTTGGTTTTGGCTCAGGTCATGATCTCAGGGTCATGAGATTAAGCCCTGCATTGGGCTCCATGCTCAGTGGGGCATCTGCTTGACAGTCTCTCTTCCTCTCCCTCTGCCCTTCGACTGACCCCCCCACCCAATTCTCATGCTCTTCCTCTCAAATAAATAAATAAAAATCTTTAAAAATAAACAAATTTATTGTTTCCTGTATTTTAAACTTTGTCCATGATATATATCTTGTTTAAATTATATATTATATAATTATATATATACATATATGTGTGTGTGTATATATATATTTTATATATATATATATATATAATCATACAGCTGAAAGTCCATACACATAGGTATTGTTCTGGACAGTATACCCTAACCACCATCAGACAAACTGATGGGTGGCTGAATGATCTGGGTGCATTATAGAATACAGAGATAGAGAGCTGGATGGCGGAGGAGTAGGAGACCTAAATTCTGTCTGGTCCCAGAAATTCAGCTAGATAGGGATCAAACCATTCTGAACACCTACGAACTCAACAGGAGACCGAAGAAAGGAATAGCAGCAACTCTCTGAACAGAAAAGTGACCACTTTCTGGAAGGTAGAACATGCGGAGAAATAAATCCGAGATGATATTGGGGAACATACACGCCAGAGGAGGGGGCCTCCGTCAGCCGCTATTGGCAAGTGATAGAGCAGCGGAGCTCAAAATTGGAAATTTTAGAAGTCAGCTCTGCTGAGCGACATCACTCCAGGGGCTAAGTGGGGGGTGGAACCCTCGGTGGGACAGTGTGGTATCAGGACCTTTGGGGTCACAGAAAGACTGGGGGGGCCTGAGTGTGGCAGAGCTCCCAGGTATGGAGCCGAGGAGTAGGCTCTCAGCTCGGGGTTGCCATAAACTGATCCGTGGCGCAGTTGGGCCACTGCTCTTCCAGCAGGGACCCAAGAAGCAGCAGATCCGGGGAGACTCCCTTTCTTCCCACAGGAGGGGTGGCACGGGAGCGCACCGCAGGGATCTGATGGGTTTGGAGACTCCACACCCGGTGGGTGCCAGAGATAGAAACACTTGGTCACAGGCTGGGTGAGCACGGAGTGCGGCCAGAGACCGGGGAGATGGGAGTGATTGACTGCTTTTCTCTGGGAGCACACGGAGGAGTGGGGCCGTGAGAATGGGAGGCCACCATTTTCACTCTTGTCCTCCAAAGCTGTATGGAAAGCTTGCAGGGAACAAAAGCTCCCGAGAGCAAACCCGAGCAGATTACTTAGGCCGGCTGCCAGCAAGGGCGGGGCAATTCTGCCTCCAGCAAAGGCATTTGGTAACCACGGCAACAGGCGCCGCCCCCAGAAGATCATCAAGAACAGCCAGGCAAGACCAAGTTTACCCATCAATGAGAATGGCCGAACTCCAGCATTAGGGGAATACAACACACAGAATTCATGGCTTTTTTCCCATGATTATTTAGTCTTTCAAACTTAAGGTTTTTAATTTTCTTTTTTTTCTTTTTCTTTTTTTTTGAATTTTTCTTTTTTCCTTTTTCAACCAACAGCTTATCAATCCCTTTGTTAAAAAATCTTTTTTTATTTTTCATTTTTAGAGTCATATTCTATCCCTTCATAGTAGTTAACCTTATCTTTGGTATATATATATATATATATATATGTTGTTCCCTCTTTAAACTTTTGAATACAGTTACTTCTAACAGACAAAAATATACCCTAAATCTCTAGTGTATGGCTTTGTTCTAGTCTCCTGCCTGATTACATTCTCTACTCCCCCCCCGTTTTTTTAAATCCTCTTCTTTCTTTTTTCAACCAGCTTCTTACCTTATCAACACCTTTTATAAAATCTTTTATAATTTTCATCTTTACAGTCATATTCCATCCCTTCATCATATTTACCCTTATTTTTGTACATATATGAGTTTTTCTTTCCTTAAAATTTTGGGAGGCACCTTCTTCTAACAGACCAAAATATGCCCAATATCTAGTGTGCAGTACAGATCTATGCACCAGCCTGATCATATTTGATCATATTCTGTTTGTTTGTTTTTTTAATCTTTTTCTTTTTTCTTTTTTCATTCTTTCCCTTTCTTTTCCCCCAGTTTCAGGTATCTTCCAATTTGTTTAGTGTATATTTTTCTAGGGTCGTTACCTTGTTAGCATTTTGTTCTCTCATTCATCTGTTCTCCTCTGGACAAAATAACATGATGGAAAAAATCACCTCAAAAAAAGAAAAGAACAAGAGGCAGTACCGACTACCAGGGACCTAATCAATACAGATATTAGTAAGATGTCGGAACTAGAGTTCAGAATGACGGTTTTAAGGATACTAGCTGGGTTTGAAAAAAGCATGGAAGATATTATTAGAGAAACCCTCTCTGGAGAAATAAAAGAACTAAAATCTAACCAAGTTGAAATCAAAAAGGCTATTAATAAGGTGCAATAAAAAATGGAGGCTCTAACTGCTAGGATAAATGAGGCAGAAGAGAGAATTACTGATATAGATGACTAAATCATGGAAAATAAAGAAGCTGAGAAAAAGAGACATAAACAACTACTGGATCATGAGGGCAGAATTTGAGAGATAAGTGATACCATAAGATGAAACACTACTAGAATAATTGGGATCCCAGAAGAAGAAGGAAGAGAGAGACAGGCAGAAGGTATATTGGAGCAAATATAGCAAAGAACATACCTAATTTGGGGAAGGAAACAGGCATCAAAATCCAGGAGGCACAGAGAACCCCCCTCAACATCAATAAAAATACGTCAACACCCAGACATATAATAGTAAAACTCACAAGTCTCAGAGACAAAGAGAAAATCCTGAAAGCAGCTGGGGAGAAGAGATCTGTAACCTACAATGGTAGAAATATTACATTAGCAAAAGACCTATCCACAGAGACCTGGCAGGCCAGAAAGGACTGGCATGCTATATTCAGAACACTAAATGAGAAAAATATGCAGCCAAGAATACTATATCCAGCTAAGTTGTCATTGAAAATAGAAGGAGAGATAAGAATCTTCCAGGACAAACAAAAACTAAAGGAATTTGCAAACACCAAACCAGCCCTACAAGAAATACTGAAAGGGGTCCTGTAAGCAAAGAGAGAGCCTAAAAGTAACATAGGCCAGAAAGGAACACAGAAAATATACAGTAACAGTCACCTTACAGGCAATACGGTGGCACTAAATTCATATCTTTCAATGATTATCCTGAATGTAAATGGGCTAAAAGCCCCAACCAAAAGACACAGGCTATCAGATTGGATAAAAAACAAGACCCATCGATAGACTGTCTGCAAGAGACTCATTTTAGACCCTACACACCCCCAGATTGAAAGTGAGGGAGTGGAAAATCATTTACCATGCTAATGGACACCAAAAGAAAGGTGGGGTGACAATCCTTATATCAGACAAATTAGATTTTAAACCAAAGACTGTAATAAGAGATGAGGAAAAACACTATATCCTACTTAAAGGGTCTGTCTAAAAAGAAAATCTAACGACTGTAAATATCTATGCCCCTAACATGGGAGCAGCCAATTCTATAAGGCAATTAATAACAAAAGCAAAGAAACACATTGACAACAATACAATAATAGTGGGGGACTTTAACACCCCCCTGACTGAAATGGACAGATCATCTAAGCCAAAGATCAACAAGGAAATAAAGACTTTAAATGACACCCTGGACCAAATGGACTTCACAAACATATTCAGAACATTCCATCCCAAAGCAAGAGAATACACATTCTTCTCGAGTGCCCATAGAACATTCTCCAGAATAGATCACATCGTAGGTCACAAATCAGGTCTCAACTGGTACCAAAAGATTGGGATCATTCCCTGCATATTTTCAGACCACAATGCTCTGAAACTAGAACTCAATCACCAGAGGAAAGTCGGAAAGAACTCAAATACATGGAGGCTAAAGAGCATCCTACTAAAGAATGCATGGGTCAACCAGGAAATTAAAGAAAATTAAAAAAAATTCATAGAAACCAATGAAAATGAAAACACAACTATTCAAACTCTTTAGGATGTGGCAAAGGCAGTCCTAAGAGGAAAGTATATAGCAATACAAGCCTTTCTCAAGAAACAAGAAGGCCTCAAATACACAACCTAACCCTACACCTAAAGGAGCTAGAGAAAAAACAGCAAATAAAGCCTAAACCCAGCAGAAGAGAAATAATAAAGATCAGAGCAGAAATCAATGAAATAGAAACCAAAAGAACAGTAGAACAGATCAATGAAACTAGAAGCTGGTTCCTTGAAAGAATTAACAAGATTGATAAACTCCTGGCCAGACTTATCAAAAAGAAAAGAGAAATTACCCGAATCAACAAAGTCATGAATGAAAGAGGAGAGATCACAACCAACACCAAAGAAATACAATTATAAGAACATATGATGAGCAACTATATGCCAGCAAATTAGATAACCTGAAAGAAATGGATGCATTCCTAAAGATGTGTCAACTACCAAAACTGAACCAGGAAGAAATACAAAAATCTGAACAGACCTATAACCACTAAGGGAATTGAAGCAGTCATCAAAAATCTCCCAAAAAACAAATGCCCAGGGCCAGATGGCTTCCCAGGGGAATTGTATCAAACATTTAAAGAAGAACTAATACCTATTCTTCTGAAACTGTTCCAAAAATTAAAAATGGAACAAAAACTTCCAAACTCATTTTACGAGGCCAGCATTACCTTGATCCCCAAACCGAAAAAGACCCTATCAAAAAGGAGAATTATAGACCAATATCATTGATGAACATGGATGCAAAAATTCTCACCAAAATACTAGCCAATAGGATCCAACAGTACATTAAACGGATTATTCACCACGACCAAGTGGGATTTATCTCTGGGCTGCAAGTTTCATTCAACATCCACAAATCAATCAATGTGATATAATACATTAATACAAGAAAGAACAAGAAACATGCAATCCTCTCAATAGATGCAGAAAAAGCATTTGACAAAGTATAGCATCCTTTCTTGATCAAAACTCTTCAGAGTATAGGGATAGAAGGTACATACCTCAATATCATAAAAGCCATCTATGAAAAACCCACAGCAAATATCATACTCAATGGGGAAAACTAAGAGCTTTCCTCCTAAGGTCAGGAACATGGCAGGGATGTCCACTATCACCACTGCTATTCAACATGGTATTTGAAGTCCTAGCCACAGCAATCAGACAACAAAAAGAAATCAAAGGCATCCGAATTGGCAAAGAAGTGAAACTCTCATTCTCTGCAGACGATCTGATACTTTATGTGGAAAACCCAAAAGACTCCACCCCAAAACTGCTAGAACTCATACAGGAATTCAGTGAAGTGGCAGGATATAAAATCAATGCACAGAAATCAGTGGCATTCCTATACACCAACAACAAGACAAAAGAAAGAGAAATTAAGGAATCAATACCATTTACAGTTGCACCCCAAATCATTAAATACCTAGGAATCAATCTAACCCAAGAGGCAAAGAATCTGTACTCAGAAAGCTATGAAATACTCATGAAAGAAATTGAGGAAGACACAAAGAAATGGAAAAACATTCCACGCTCATGGATTGGAAGAACAAATATTGTGAAGATGTCAATGCTACCTGGAGCAATCTACACATTTAATGCAATCCCTATCAAAATACCATCCACTTTTTTCAAAGAAATGGAACAAATAATCCTAAAATTTGTATGGAACCAGAAAAGACCCCAGGTAGCCAGAGGAATATTGAAAAAGAAAAGCAAAGCTGGTGGCATCACAATTCCGGACTTCAAGCTCTATTACAAAGCTGTCATCATCAAGACAGTATGGCACTGGCAAAAAACAGACACATAGATCAATGGAACAGAATAGAGAGCCCAGAAATGGACCCTCAACTCTAAGGTCAACGAATCTTCAACAAAGCAGGAAAGAACGTCCAGTGGAAAAAAGACAGTCTCTTCAACAAATGGTGTTGGGAAAATTGGACAGCCACATGCAGAAGAATGAAACTGGACCCTTACCTTACACCACTCTCAAAAATAGGCTCAAAATGGTTGAAAGACCTAAATGTGAGACAGGAGTCCATCAAAATCCTAAAGGAGAACACAGGCAGCAACCTTTTCGACCTCAGCCACAGCAACTTCTTCCTAGAAACATCACCAAAGTCAAGGGAAGCATGGGCAAAATTGAACTATTGGGACTTCATCAAGATAAAAAGCTTCTGCACAGCAAAAGAAACAGTCCACAAAACCAAAAGACAACTGACAGAATGGGAGAAGATATTTGCAAATGACATATCAGACAAAGGGCTAGTATCCAAAATCTATAAAGAACTTTTCAAACTCAACACCCAAAGAACAAATGATCCAATCAAGAAATGGGCAGAAGACATGAACAGACATTTTTCCAAAGAAGACATCCAAATGGCCAACAGACACATGAAAAAGTGCTCAACATCGCTCCGTATCAGGGAAATCCAAATCAAAACCTCAATGAGATACGACCTCATAACATTCAGAATGGCTAAAATTAACAAGTCAGGAAATGACAGATGTTGGCGGGGATGCGGAGAAAGGGGAACCCTCCTACACTGTTGGTGGGAATGCAAGCTGGTGCAGCCACTCTGGAAAACAGTATGGAGGTTCCTCAAACAGTTGAAAATAGAGCTACCCTACAACCCAGCAATTGCACTACTGGGTATTTATCCCAAAGATACAAATGTAGGGATCCAAAGGGGTACATGCACCCCAATGTTTATAGCAGCAGTGTCCACAATAGCCAAACTATGGAAAGAGCCAAGATGTCCATCGACAAATGGATGGATAAAGAAGAGGTGGTATATATACACAATGGAATATTATGCAGCCATCAAAAGGAAAGAAATCTTGCCATTTGCAAGGACGTGGATGGAACTGGAGGGTATTATGCTGAGCGAAATAAGTCAATCAGAGAAAGACATGTATCATATGACCTCACTGATATGAGGAATTCTTAAGCTCAGGAAACAAACTGAGGGTTGCTGGAGTGGTGGGGGGTGGGAGGGATGGGGTGGCTGGGTGATAGACACTGGGGAGGGTATGTGCTACGGTGAGTGCTGTGAATTGTTTAAGACTGTTGAATCACAACCTGTACCTCTGAAACAAATAATACATCATATGTTAAAAAAAAAAAAAGAAGAAGATAGCAGGAAGGGAAAACTGAAGGCAGGGGGAATCGGAAGGGGAGACAGACTATGAGAGACTGTGAACTCTAAGAAACAAACTGGCGGTTCTAGAGGGGAGAGTGGTGGGGGGGATGTGTTAGCCTGGTGATGGGTATTAAAGAGGGCACATGCTGAATGGAGCACTGGGTGTTATATACAAACAATGAATCTTGGAACACTACCTCAAAACTGATGATGTATTGTATGGTGATTAACATAACATAATAAAAAATAAATAAATAAAAGAATACAGAGATAGAGTCCCTGTTCTGATTCTATATATTGGGATATGACTTGAGAATCTGTGTTTATCAAGATTTCCTGGATATTCTGACCAAAACCTGATTTGAGAATTATTCTCCAAGGGTCATTCTTTCTTTTTCTTTTTTAGAGAGTCGGGGGGAGGAGCAGAGGGGGAAGGAGAGAGACAATCCTAAGCAGGCTCCACACTTAGCACAGAACCCATAGTGGGGCTCGATTTCAGGTCTCTGATATCATGACCTGAGCCGAAATCAAGTGTCGGACACTTAACCAACTGAGCCATCTGGGTGCCCCCTCAACTTTTATTTCCTAGTGTTGTTCTTTTTATACCTTTCTACCAACATCTTTCTCTTAAGTTTACCCAGTTAGGATCCCTACTATTTTGCTTTTGCTAAGTCTTTGGGCTTAAAAAAAGGTGTTTTTTTCCCCTGATTTCTACAGAAATCTACCTATAACACCTGGGCAGTGAGCCAGTCATTGGCTCTTCCTGTTCCTAGCTTGATCTAACCACAGAACCTGTCACTGGTAGCTTTAAGCCACCTTAGTGGGGCCCCTTTCTAGTCTGTTCACAGCCTCTCTAAGGAGGAAATTCTATTTTTCTGGAAGAATCTTGTTAGGAAGTAGACAATCTATACTTATGTTCTGTTCATTTAAACAAAACTACAACAATCTATTTCAAGGGGGGGGAACAACTATTGGATACTCTAAAGAATGTAGGAATTATTCCAGCTAGTGTCTATTCTGTCCAATCTGAAAGCTAGACAATTTCCATAATAATTGATAGATAAAGAATAAAATATCTGTCTATCCTTAATTATTCAGGTTAACAAGGAGGCCACATGGATTTTCCAGTGAATATAAGCAGGGGTGACATTAAAAATATGTCACCGATAGAATGGCATAAACTGTGCCTCAGCAGAACAGATGCTGGTGTCACCAGCCGTCATGGCCATTGGGTGTTAGTCCTGGATATAAATACTTTGTCCAAATAGCAAATCATAAAATGTGAAACCATTTATGTAACTGTAAAAAAAAAAACAAAAAACAACCCTTTAGCATTCCAAGAATTGATTTCATTAAGTTTCCTTTCTTTTAATCCTCATTTTTATTCTCTGCTATAATATTACATAAATGAACTTTATGCATGGGTTTTGGGGTTGGAGGGTGTTCCTCAGTTGATTTGATCATGTGCCTTGGGATTAGATATCAAAAAGTACATAAATTATGTATTCTAATGAGAATCGATTTGTCTATTTTTATTCTGAAATTTCATGGATTCATAAATTTCCTGATTATCAGCACTGAAAAGGCCTTATTTAAAAAATGAAGGGATGGGACAGAGAAATGAAGGGCTCAGTTCCCAGTGAATCCACTAAATAGTGGGGTAACAAATCCCAGAGGCCTGATCTGCTGACTTGTCACAATTTGCTGCTGGTTTAACAGAGAGATCATGTCTTTTTCTTTTTTTTCCCTTCAGCCTAGTCATTAATTTTCAAACTAATAGAGAGCATTTTCCCATCACATTTGCTAGACAATGGCCATTTAAAATGTTAGTTTTTTATGTTCCCTCTGCATCAGAAATGTGCATGCTGAAAAAAAAAATAACATAATTAGTTATCTCTGCATTATTCAGATCTTCAACTGCTGAAAAATTCTGTTCACCAAGGGAAATAATCAAACGATTCGTTAATAGAAAAAAAATAATGAATATAGCATAAAACAAATTCACATACATTAGAGAAGTATTTGGAAAAAATATATTTTTTAAGTTCCAAATACTATTTTACATTGGTGAAATGACAAACAGGCCTTCTAGGCAGACCCATGCCTTCTTTAAAGAGATGTTGTCTGTAGAGACCACCCCAGAGTGTAATAAAACCAATAGTAGCAGCAATGAATGCAAAGACAACCCCCACCAGAGGACAAAGACTGGCCAAATTCTAGAGTTCTTCCATTAGGGGGCTCCATCCCACATGCCCTTCTGCTCTTCCTGCCTCCTGAGACTGAGTAAGATGCCCACATTCATGCATCTGTGACATGGCTCATACTCCTTCCTATGTGTTTTTTCCAACTCTATAATGTGATGCTCTTATATTCTCTGTATCCCAAGACAGATTTGAATCTTTTTGACAGAGTACCTGATACACAGTAGGTGCTCAGTAAATGAGTGAAGAAACGACGGAATACATATTCAATAAATGGTCAGCTTGGGGATGTCTGGATCCAATTTCAAATGGATCATCCATTTAAAAGTTCCCGTCCTACCTCTGCACTGACAGCTACTAAAACAGGTGTTTTCTTTCCTGATTGTTCATTGTAACAATAACATAAGCCTGGAGCTGCAGAATTATCATATAGATAATGCTATCAGAAGCTGCATGAGAGCAAAACCAAAACAAATAAAGAAGTTTCTTAAAAGCCCAAGTTCATATAAAGGGAGAAGTGACCGCTCCCATCGGCATCATTTAAGCATCTGGGTTCAGCCACCACTGAGCCATAGGTACCACCAGGTTTTTCATTTCATACGGCAAAATTTCCTTCGAGCTTGAAGCAGTTTGAATTGTGTTTTTGTCCTGTCACTTACAACCAAAAGAATCTTGACTCACAGAGAGAAATACCAGGGATGGGAACCTGGCCAGCAGTTGAGTATTTTTCTCCCTCCAGAGTTGAGCTTTGTGCCATGCAGAAATCACTGTGAATATGCCCTGGATAGAGAGCAACAAGGGAGTCGCTGTGCCTTGGGGCTCATTGCCTAGCAAGGGATGCAACTCTGAGAGTGGCTATAACATGAGACCATGCTCTACAGACTGAAGTCACCAACATTCCATTTTGGAAAATTTTTGTACATGTTCACCAATCTTATTATTATTTGCTTGTAAAATGTTTATATCAAGCTGATCATAAGAAATCTGTGAATAATACATTGTATCATTCACTGGACAAATTATGTTATTTCTATTGCATTAAAATAAATATACATAAGTAGTGAAATAGGGTCCACCCATGTGTTACCTAAAATCTTGTCACCTAAACTAGTGGTAGGCATCTTAAACTCATTGAAAAATCAGTATCAAAGATACACAGATAGGGTTCCATAGGAGCACAAAGAAAAAGGGGACAGAGATCAATCCTGAGCACATTTGCACTTTGAAACAAACCTTCTGGCAGAAACGTAACAGACAATTTGCTGGATTGAGTCTGAGCCCGTGGTTCCTCTTAAGAAGCTACTGAAAATGTCTCTGAGTATTGATCAGTAGTGACTCCTCTAAACTGGTATTAGTGAGGATGGATCCAGAAGGGGTAGGTATGAGAAGATGTTTCAGGGTGAGATGATCAAGATTTGGTGCCTGCTTGGCATAAAATGAACATACAATAGAGTTTGGTTGACTAGGCTAATGTTTGTGTGTCATTAACCAAGGAAGGGAATCAGAGGAGGAAAAAGTATAGGGTTGGAGCAAGGGAGATGAAAAATTACTTCTGGGGACAAAGAGCTTGACTGACTCATGGTACAGCATGGTGGAAAGCCTTAGAGACAGCAGGAAATGTAGTCTGGATTTCTGAAAGTGCTATGTACTGGACAAGAATGTCTTGTCGATGTCAATAAGAGAGGCTTAACTACACTATTAATTTTTTAAATGGAAGTTAAAATGAGGGTCACTTTTTAGATCAGTGATTGTTAAAATTATAATTCTCCAGTTGAGCCAAACTGAGAGAAAATGGACATACCTGCAAACGTCTGGGAGGAGTTTAAGTTGGCTTAAACTTTCAGCAATGCATTTTGGCAAGGCATACCCAAGGCAGGACAGATGAGCCCACTTTTTGACCTACCACATATATATCTAGGTATTTATTCTAAGAAAATCATAAGCTGTATATGCAAACATGTATTATTAAGGATACATTTCAAAATTTGCAATTATAAGTAACTGAACATTTCAAATTGATAAGAAAAAGTGATCCTGCCAACTATGGTACATTCCTCTAATGAAATAACATATAATATTAAATTAATGTTAACTGATATGGGAAAATGTACAAATTATTTTGCTAAATTAAAACAAAGTTCATGCTCTAGAACAGCATAGAAATTATTATCTCAATTTTTATAAGAGAGAAGATTTTCACCAAAATCTTGGTAGACTTTGTCTATCAGGAATAAATAATAAAAATGTCCCTGGTTTATAATTGCAAGAATATGAAAACAGCAAATACATATACACATATCTAGGATAGCAAAGTGCTCCTGAGACTACGGTGAAATCCAGTTCTGTCTGACCCTCTACTGGTTGAGACCAAACCCTATTCTTGGAGATGATGTTATCAAGAGGATAACATGGCAGACCGGGAATCTTTCTCTCCCCACTGTTTTGAAGCACAAGCCCCCCATTGGGGGTTGGAGTTTCGGCAGTGACAAAGTACTGAATCTAAGTTCTAAAAAAATTACTTATCTCATCTGGCTTTCATTCCTTAACCTAGTTATCACCCACATCCTGGATGAGATATAATAATAATTATATGATAACTATTTATAATAATTCTGTAATCATTATATTATTAAAATAACTATAATTAATAATTGCTTATTATCCTAATCTTTCTGATTTTATTTTATTTTTTTTAAAGATTTTATTTATTTATTCTAGAGAGAGACAATGAGAGCCAGAGAGCACGAGAGGGAAGAGGGTCAGAGGGAGAAGCAGACTCCCCACTGAGCAGGGAGCCCGATGCAGGACTCGATCCAGGGACTCCAGGTTCATGACCTGAGCCGAAGGCAGTCGCTTAACCAACTGAGCCACCCAGGCACCTTAATCTTTCTGATTTTAAGATTCTTTGTAGTTTATAAAGCACTATTATGTGAAACATCTCATTTAGTCCCCATAGGAATAATGCAGATAATGTTTATGAGGCCAAAATTTTTGATCAGCACACTGTGAAGTGAATACTTGCCTCAAGACATCTGTTAATAATCAGCACAGTATCTTCCACTATGATCTTTAGCATGGATTCTGGAGCTGGGTTTTTTTTTTTTTTTTTATCAGTTCTGTGATCCCAGGAAATCCCTTAATCTCTTTGCCTCAGTTTTTCATTCGTGCGATGGATGTCTTACTTCCCATGTTCTAGATTTGCTGTGAGGAAACAGAAGCAGACCCACATTGCAAGGTGGGGACCCACTCTTAGTGCAGATGGTTCTCATTAGAATTCTGCTGGTATTTGAGAAGCAAGCAGGTCTCCCTTTGGGACAGTCTGCTGGATCAGCCTTTAAACCCAGTGCTCCAGTTCGGAACCAGACTGCCCTGGCACATGGGAACACCAGGCCACCTTAGTTCTCGGTGGCTCCCTTCCTGCTCCAGTAGTGTCCCCTCAGTCCTAGGACTCAGAACACTTTGCCCTACTGGTTTATTCGCCATGTTTTCTCCTTGCCCCAGCAGCACATGAGCCTCGGCATGGTAGGGCTTTCACCTTGGTCCCTGCCACTGGAGGGATATAGGCACATTGTAGGCTCCAGCTTGGCAGCTCTTGAATGAGACATATTTTGCTAAGTAGACACAGATTTGCTGTAGGCAGTGGTGGAGCCAGCAAGGCAATGATATGAGAGGGGCCAGCCGCCTCAGGGGTTCTCCTCAGAAAAGCCTGAAGGAGTTAGACGCAGATTCAGATACACAGATAATTATATGGATATAATGTATTGATGCGTTTGGAAATTTGGTACATGAGGAAAAGTACAAAGGAAAAAAAACCTGTTTTCCAGATTTATCTTGTTTATCATCATACCTAACATTTATTAATTATATATAATATATAAAATATATACAAGGAGTTGCATATAAAATATATAAAATTAAATTGTATATATATACACATACATATTATAGAGAGAGAGACACACACACACAAACACACAGGCATGCAAACACACACAGGCCCTATTATAAACATCCTTTGTATATTAAATTACTTAATCCTTATCATTATATGTTATAGGTTCTATTGTCATTCCCATTTTACAAATGAAGCCCAGAGATGTTAAATTTATGTTGCTCAAGGCCACACAGCATCTTGCTCTTTATATTGTGTGCGCATATGAAACAAGCAATGTGAACATGGATTTTCTTTAAAATATATGTATTTATGCATTTCCTCAACATTTTTAAAAAGTAACCACTATGTGCCAAACACTGTTCTAAGCGGTGGGGATACTGAGAATAAAGAAAGAACTCAAAGCATGGATTATTGTGCGCACGGAGGTGTCCGTAGGGTGTGGGGGTGAAGCACGTGAATCCTGGAGCCAGCCTGTCCATACTCAAGTCATGCACATGGTGCTTACTAACTGTGGGTTCTCCTGCAGGTAACTCAGTCTCTCCATGCCTCAGCTTCCTCATCTGTATAATGGGAATAATTATAGCACCTACCTTTAAGAGCTGTGCTGTGGAATCAATAAGTAAACACACTTGGAGTTCTTGAACAGAGCCCGTCCCACAGTGAGCATTACATGTGTGATTTTCCTTTCTGGAAGGAGAGAAAGAGACAATAAGTATTTGCACAAATTGGAATAACAATGGTAAGTGCTCTGGGAGAACCCAAGTATAGTGATTCCCCAGAGGTTTGCGTGGCTAACTCCTATGGCTGTTCAGGCAGACTGCAGAGCTGACACAGGCTCTGGAAGAAAGGACAGAACGGGACAACCTTGCATCTCAGGAGAAAGAAGTATGCTTTTAGTGTCAAGGACAGAAAGAATATCTACGGGGATGGAGTGCGTAGAGAGGTGGGCCAGATCCTACAGGGCTTGATAAGCCAGAATTTGGATATTACTCTAAGGGCAACATATGCCTGTCAGGGAGGCTAAATTTGACCCCTACGCTCTTACGGTTTTTGGCTGGGCTTGAGAATTACGTTGACATAAAAACAGATTAAAATGAGAAAAACATACAAATTTATGTAAGTTTTGGATAGTATGGGAGCCCTTATAAGGACATAAAGGCTCAAAGAAGCACTTCGAGTTGAATGTTTATATACTGAACTGGACAAACAGTAATAAACTGAAAATGTGACAAGGCAAAGTCACTTAGGCGAGGGTAGCTAGTGGATGGAGAAGTGCCTAGGAATGTTAGTTTGTACATATTTCTCTCAGCTGCTGGTTCTCAGTGCTAAAAATGTTACTTTACCCCTGGTATCAGGAAGACTTCTTTCATATGGAGATTTACCTCCTGCTTTGACAGGACGAGGGATAGTGTCAGAGCATCCTTTTAGTTCCTGTTTATTCAAGTGCCTTTAGCTCAAAATGAACCTGATGTCCAAGTGTCTCAATATTTGGGGGTGACATGTTCTACCACATTTCAATGTCATTGCAGAGTTTTCATCATGAAGTGACATCATATAATTTACCTTTAAAATAGTTCATTGCGTTGCCTTCAGAAAAATGGCCTGCAGGTGGGCACTATTGGAGGTAGGGAGAGTGAACAGGGGGCTACTGCACTGGTCCAGGCAAGAGATGGTGGTGACTTGGTTTATTGACAATGGTAATATTGGAGACTGAGAAATGGATGGATCTGGGGTATGCTTTGGGACTAGCATTAACAGGACTGCTGCTGGAATGGGCAAGGTAAGAGCACAGAGAGGGGAAAAACCATAAAATATACATAACTCTTGAATATGCAAATGGCAACTGACCAGATGGCGGTGCCTGCCACAAAATGGGGAAGACTGGTTATTGAGCCTTTTGTGGAGGGCTCATGTGTTCCCCTCTGGATGTGTTAAAATTGCTATGACCATTAGAAATCCAAGGCGGCGGGGGGTGGGGGGGTGGGCCTGGCTGGCTCAGTCAGAGGAGCATGAGACTCTTGATCTGATCCTGGGTTTGTGAGTTCAAGCCGTATGTTGGGTGTAGAGATTACTTAAAAATAAAATGAGGAAAAGAAAGAAGGAAAGAAGAAAGAAAGAAAAGAAAGAAAGAAAGAAAGAAAGAAAGAAAGAAAGAAAGAAAGAAAGAAAGAAAGAAAGAAAGAAAGAAAGAAAGAAAGAAAGAAAGAAAGAAAGAAAAAGAAAGAAAGAAAGAAATCCAAGGGGAAACTGAATAAATAAGCAGTCGGATACAAAGGCTGGAAATCCAGGGATGCACTAGGTGGAGGGTATAGCTTGGAATCCACAATTATAGAGATGGCATTTAAGGCCCTGATGTAGACAAAACCACCTAGGGCACGTGTGTGGATGAGAGGAGACAGGGCTGAAAACCAAGGCATTACATTTACCGGACATTGAAGAATGCTTTCCCTGTTCCCTACAAACACAGTCTCTTTCCCCCTCCCCAGGGGTAATGACTAGTATGAATCTGGTACAACTAGTGTGTACCTTTCGATGTCATGTTAAGAAAAATTAGTGTTCCAATATTTCATAAATATGGAATCTTTATGAAGGAGAACATTATATCAAAGATATATAGATTAAGAAATAAAATTTTCCTTCACAGGAAGGCAGAGCCCTTAGGTCCAATGTGAGCTGTCATTCTCTACCATGTTGGCAGCAATGTATTGTTGAGTTTTACATTATTCTGAATGCTATTTAAATACCATCCTGGGCGCCTGGGTGGCTCAGTTGGTTGAGCGACTGCCTTCGGCTCAGGTCATGATCCTGGAGTCCCGGGATCGAGTCCCGCATCGGGCTCCCCGCTCAGCGGGGAGTCTGCTTCTCCCTCTGACCCTCTGCCCTCTCGTGCTCTCTATCTCTCATTCTCTCTCTCTCTCAAATAAATAAATAAAATCTTTAAAATAAATAATAAATAAATAAATAAATAAATAAATAAATAAATACCATCCTGAATTTTACTCTATAGCTTGACTTTTTCGCTCCTCATGTCTGTCTGCATTGAGGTATAGAGATGGAATGAATCTTTTTCTCCTGCTATATAGTATCCCCTTTTCTGTCCCACCACTTTTGCTCCATTTTCATATTAATAGATATTTGAGTTTCTTATAAGCAATACAGATGGGGGCATTCTCATGCCTATCTCTTCTGACACACCAAGCAGTTTATCTAGGAACAAAATTGCTAGTTCATTTGTATATTTGCATCTTATTCTTTTACAGATAATGCTAAATCACTGTCCAAATCAAACATACCAATTTATGCTCATATCATTCATGTCTGGGGGTTCACATGGCTTCCCATCTCTACCAAACCTTTCAGTTATCAGACTTTGAAATTGTTTGCCAATTTAGGAGGTGCAAGATGATATCTCGTTGCAATTTTTAGCTAGCTTTTCTCACATTACTAATGAGGTTGATCATCTTTGCTCTATTTTTTTGGCTGATGTGTTCAGTTTTTTAGCAAAACAGATTTTCATGAGTTTGGCCTTTTTTCTTTTTTTTTTTTTAAAGATTTTATTTATTTATTTGAGAGAGAGATTGAGAGAGAGAGAGAGGACATGACAGGGGATAGGGTCAGAGGGAGAAGCAGACTCCCTGCCGAGCAGGGAGCCTGATGCGGGGCTCGATCCCAGGACCCCGGGATCATGACCTGAGCCAAAGGCAGACGCTTAACGACTGAGCCACTCAGGCGCCCCTGGTTTATTTTAATAAAGCAAAAAAGTTGTTTTTATATTTTATGTAATATATCAGTCTTTTTCTTACTGTTTCATGTTCAGAAACATTAAATACAGTCCTGATTATGAGGTCTTACTGGCACAATAATGATATTTTCTTCCAAAAGTTAAGTTTTCCTTCATGAGGGGTGGGAAGAATCCTTTTCCTTTTGCTCAGCTGCAAGGGCAAGTCATATTGACATGGAGGTTGGATTTTTTTTTTCTTCTCTGTATGTTCACTGAGGATGGGGCCCCCTCAGTCCTAGGCTTCTGCCCGCATTCTGTTTCAGCTGCTCACTTATGGTAAGCAAAAGTCTTCCCTCTGTCACCTGTGGGCATCATATTCAATAGGAGGCTCACAATTACCAGGATTGGACAACCTTGGGGCGGCTACCAGTTTTCCTGATAATTCATCACTCGGGATTCAAGATCATATTCTATTTTGAACCCAGAGCGTCACCAGCTAGACCCCAAGACCTGACCTTTATTGCTCACTTGCTTGTACCCACTGACCTTTGTCCCAGATTTTCCTTAAGCTCTATTTTCCAATTTATCTCTTAACTCAGGCAAGGGACCCTATGGGCTTAACATCCCATGGAAACTGAAACCACTCCTCCAGCTATAACAACTGCCCAGAGGAAAGGCTCTTGGTGGTCCAGACCACCGAACCAGTTTGAGCTAAACTCCCTGCCTTGGGCCTGAGCAGATAGACCATGGAGTGACTTCTAGAATGATCAACAACTACCTTTACTTCATTATAATACTGAAAGTTCTACCCAAGGAGGAGCGCAAGCCTCATTCACGTAACATTTAATGTGTGTATTGGCACATTTCCTTAAGGTGCATGCACAGCCTTATGCCCATCTCTACGTACAATCATAGGGCTTCCTTATCGAAATATTCACTTAAATTAAAGGAACCCATGCACCCTTGCTCAGAGTGTCACAGCTTTGCAAGTCATTCACTGTGATCTCCTTATTTGCTGCAAATAAAATTTCCTTTGTGTGACAACCCTACCTGGTGTATCTTTGACTCACCAAGGAGAGAGCTCATGTTGGTTCAGTTACAAGAGGATTTCTAGTATTTTCTGGCAATCTTTATCACTCATTTAAATAGATTTAAAAAATGCTTTTCCCATAAGTTTTGTTTTTTAGCAAGAAACTGTACCTTTTGTTTCTTTTAAAAGCTCTCTAGATCATCATTTTTTTAAGATTTTATTTATTTATCTGAGAGAGAGAGAATGAGAGAGAGAACATGAGAGGAGAGAGGGTCAGAGGCAGAAGCAGACTCCCCGCTGAGCAGGGAGCCCGATGTGGGACTTGATCCCGGGACTCCAGGATCATGACCTGAGCTGAAGGCAGTCGCTTAACCAACTGAGCCACCCAGGTGCCCTCTAGATCATCATTTTGTTAGAAACAAATGTCCCATGACTATTTTTGTAACTGTGTGGTAGAAAATACATGGTTTACTTATTTACTTTCTTATGTAACTTTTTTTTTTAATTTACTTATTTATTTTAGAGAGAGAGAGAGAGAGAGCACCTGCAGTGGGAAGGGGAGAGGTGGAGGGAGAGAATCTCAAGCAGACTCCAAGCTGAACACGGAGCCCAACGTGGGGCTTGATCTCAGGACCCTAAAATCCTGACCTGAGCTGAAATCAAGAGTCGGAATCTCAACCAACTGAGTCACCCAGGCTCCCCCTTGCTTATGTTACTTTTATTTTTTTATTTTTATTTTTTTAAAGATTTAATTTATTTATTTGAGAGAGAGAGAATGAAAGATAGAGAGCACGAGAGGGAAGAGGGTCAGAGGGAGAAGCAGACTCCCTGCTGAGCAGGGAGCCCAATATGGGACTCGATCCCGGGACTCCAGGATCATGACCTGAGCCGAAGGCAGTCGCTTAACCAACTGAGCCACCCAGGCGCCCGCTTATGTTACTTTTAAAGAATACTTTTTCATTAAAGATACGTTTTAAGTATCTATCCATTTATGACTGTGGTTCCTGTCTTTAGCTGATGAATATTCAGTATATTAAATTAATTCCCAAATGTGTGAAATCTTAGTGGAAAAAATTAATGGAAAACAAGAGAGTCCTTTGAAAATACATAAACAAACATATTAGAATAAACAGATTTCAGTGTCTCTGTTCCTAGATGGATCTATACACCTACATAGAGGAAACTTTCCATGTTGCAAAAAGGCATTGTTTTACTACGTTGCTGGTGTTAATCACAAGCCTCTCACCTTCATTAAATCACCAGTCTTGTTTCCTTGCTTTGTTTCTTCCATGATTCCCAATATCTTGCTCCATGACCCCATGCTGTTCCAGTCTAGTCTTTATCAAACTCTATCTGAGCAGGTAATCAAATGCGCAGCATGTGCCCCAAGGTGACCTTCGACCCAAATACCTCATGGGAGAATGCTCTGGATGTGGGTGCAGGATTCCTACCTGCATTATTATGATCACCAAACTAAGACAGCTATCATTTTATTGAACATCTACAATATGGCAGATGATGTACAGAAAAATTGACATCATAAGAAAAAAGGTTTTTAGTTCCATGTTATTAATACGAAAAGTGAAACTCAGCCAAGTTAGAGAGTCTGTCCATACTACAAGTGTGGGTTTGTATTCAGTGCTTTCGGACATTTTACACAGCATTGCCTCACCACAGGAGTAGATCTACAGGACCCAGTTGCTACTGAGTATTCTATTCAAACACAGTATTTTCTCAATCATTCTGCCTGAAATTTCTCTGATATATTTTTTTAAAGGACTAGGAAATTTTACTTTGCTGGCTCAGTCTTCATGGGTTATACTTTCAGTGTGTGTCAGCTGATGATGCGTATCAACCACCCCAAAACTAGAGGTATAAAACCACATTTTATTGATCTTACAATACTGTGGGCTGAAAAAACATTTCTTCGGGTCTGATTTCTGCTGGACTCTCTAATGCATCGGTGGTTAGCTGTGAAACAAGCTGCTGTCTGTAGCTAAGATGGTCTCACTGGTATTTCTGGCAGCTGGTTGGCTGGCAGCAGGGATGCCTTGGTTCTCCTCCATATGGTTCCTCCTGCTCCAGAAGGGTAGCTTGGGCTCTTTCCTATGGCAATTTCAGGATTCCAAGAACAGCAAGTGGGCAAGCCCCAAAGCACTAGTGCTTTTAAGCTTCTGCCTGAGGCATTTTGCTTATGCCCCATTGACCAAAGCAAGTCACATGGCCAACTCAATTTCAAGGGATGGAGAAATACACTCCACTCCATCACAGAGCAAAGCAGAGAGCATTCAGGCACAGGGAGATTTTGTGGCCAGTTTTGCAATCTATCAAAATTATGATTTGCTATTTTTGTTTTATTCACTATTTCACACATTCTGGAAATAATAAAGCTTGGTAATCATTCCATGTGAACATGCTTTCTATAAAAATTTGGAGATTGCTTTCTCCAAAATGTCTTCTGTGGGGGTGTTACAGAAGAATAGTCCCTGTGGTTTCAGTTACAAAAAGAATACTCCCAGGGCTTAGTGCTGATGGGAACTCTCCTCCTCATTATCCATAAACCATTTGTTTCTGTGTGACCTCAAATGTCCATACCTCTTGATCCCATCTCCTGCTGCATATCAAAGTTGGGATCATGGTCAATCCACTGGCTATCTCACTTGATTCTGTGGTTTTACTGACTTTTACTCAAGTTAGGTGGGCACTGTCTTGGAGTTGGAATTGATACCTTCTCCAGTTCTCTGACAAAACAGTTAAAGTAACAGCCACTGAAGAGGGTTTATGGATATTTTTCCATTGCCTTTTTTTTTAAGTTTTTATTTTTACTCTAGTCAGTTAACATATAGTGTTGTATTAGTCTCAGGTGTACAATAGAGTAATTCAACACTTCCACACATCACCCAGGCTCATCATGACAAGTGCACTACTTAATCCTCATCCTCTATTTAACAGGGTTTATGTTCTTAATTAGAATATTTTCTAGATTGTTCTGGAAGGCATGTGTAACTTTTTATTAACCAGAACTTCATACTGCGTTGTTACAAGAAAACAAAAACAAAACACCCAGAAGAAAAACAAAGCATCTATTCTATATCTTCTAAACGCCAGGAAATTTATACATAATATATTTCATCCTTGTTATGCCAAATACTCACAAGAAAACCACATCTGAGATGTTATATAATTGAATTAAAACCAGAGCTACTGGTTTCAAATTCAGCTTTACCAATTAATGGCTAAGCAAACCTATCTGAGCTTCACATATTTAATCTATAAAATAATGCTGTTGATATGCACTTCAAAATGTTACTGTAAATATAAAATTAGATAATGTATGTGGGAAAGCTTTGTAAAGTCAGGAGTAAGAACATTTACAATCCTGAGAGTCAGTGTGGCTCAGTGGAAAACTATAGAGACCTGGGTTTATAATCAGCTTAGCCACTTTCTAATTGGAATGGAAGGGGTAGGGGGAGAAGAAAAAAGGCATGTGTCCCTAATTTTTAACTCCAAATTCAACTTTTGGGTACACACAGTCCACCAAACAGAAGTTGAATTTGGGATTAATGGGAATTTTTTAAAAAGTGACTTTTTCAAAGAAATTAAACACCTAGTTTTCAATCCTTAGACTAAAGTACTTTCTTTCAAACTATCTCCATAATAAATTCCAAATCCTGCTTTAAAGAAAATATACAAGTGTTCATTTTTTAGTTATGTGCCTTCTCTCTTACCACACCCAAGAGTGTGAGCAGAGAGGATAGCCTCACAGTTGGACCAGACCCCTTTTGTTACACAGATATATGATTTATCACTGGATGCCTGCCTGTGAGTACACAGATGATACCCCTTCCCATCTTTCAGATTTACCTAACACTGAGATTTTCTTTTTTTTTTTAAAGATTTTATTTTATTATTTATTTGAGAGAGAGAGAATGAGAGATAGAGAGCACGAGAGGGAAGAGGGTCAGAGGGAGAAGCAGACTCCCCGCCGAGCAGGGAGCCCGATGCGGGACTCGATCCCGGGACTCCAGGATCATGACCTGAGCCGAAGGCAGTCGCTTAACCAACTGAGCCAGCCAGGCACCCTAACACTGATATTTTCTTATTCATTAACCATTCATGAGCATTTCTCCAAAGGCAGATTGCATTATTCATATACAAATAGATGTTCAGGAACTCTGTAACTATAAACGTTTAGCATGCTAGGAGAGTGGAATATGCTCTGGTAATTCAAGAATCAAAGTTAAAACGTATTTCCCAGCCAAAAGAATGATTTGTGGAAGAAGAAAAGTTTAGCTTTCTTCTATCAATGTCAGTGTGAAGATGATATCTTTGCCTCAGTTTGAAAAATAGAAAATGTGCTATTTCCTATAATAGCTGACACACACACACATAATACATATACACATACATACATACTTTTATGAAGTTTAATAACTTTGGCCAGTTAATAGGGAGCAAACATGGTAAAAGTAGGAAGAGTCAGAGAAAAAAAAATTGCCTACACTCACTACTACTCAGTCTTCCTTTTGCCAAAGCAGTCATGTAATAACTTCAATTAAACTTGCAATGAACTTCAATTGAGAGCCTTCCTGAAGGCCTTTTCCTACAGGAACCGTGCACAGTACTGCAGAACAGCTTTTCTTTTACTCTTTCTTTCTCTCTCTCTTACTTTCTTTTTTTTTTTTTTTGACTCTTTTGAGCAAAAGCGCAAATCAAGTGATTGGCATTCAGTGAAAGAGGAGCCACCTTACCTGCAACAGGCAACTTCATTTCTCAATACAATTATTTTTGTAATTACTTTTTTTTTGAGGGGGTGGGGAAACCTATATTCTCAGTAACAACAATTGCATTGGAAAACTCATTATAGATCCTCATTCTTTCAGTAATTTAGGCTGTGAGTTGTATTCATAAAATTATTTTCTGCCAGGAAAAAAGTGCTTCTAGCTGCATGCTTCATTTTCAGAGCAATAACTATAGAGAGATTGACTTCTTCTAATTTCTCCCAGAATGCAATGAATTCAGATGCTCTAAGGAATTGGACTGGATTCATTCTTACTGAAATTAGGGAACATAATGAGGAATTTTACCAGCTACCTGGTGTTGACACAAGACTCAAAAGTGGCTAGGGAAAAAGAATGTCATTGATGCCTTCATTTGAGGAATGTGCAGGAAGTGCTGAGCCAAGTCTACAGAGGGATGAGATGATCCCCTCCCCCAGCACAGAGGTGTTCCAGCAGGACATCATGTACTTCCTCAAGCATCTCACCACCTCCATCTGTAAACTGCAGATTTCTTCCTCTTGAAACTTCCTTATTATAAATCTGTGGCACTACAGGCAAATTCGGGTCCCTGTTCCCATCCATTGCCAAAATGTACTTCATCAAATTATTCAATTTTTTTTTTTTGAATGAGACATATTTCTCTGAACTGAGCCTTCTGCCTTTATGGCAGAATAAACCCTGTCTACAATGATGAGCACTATGGGAGCAGAATGTTTTGTCTAACATAGTTAACTTTATGCATTAATAAATTCTGAGTGAAACAATGACTGCCTTCCCATTCCAGGCTTTTTGAAAGCATTGTCTTAGGGTATTCTGTGTGGAAGCCAGAAAATTGAGTCTTTTAATCAACTTATTAAAAAATATTTTATTTTCTTCTGCTAGAATGGTTATTGTGTATGATGAGGAGGGAAGTGTTATTTATTGTCTGCAATTTTCCATGAAGTCAATATACATCTCATTGTTTTGGATTTTTTTTTTACTTCATTTTTTTGGAATTGAGAGGAAGGTATAGAGATTTCCCATATGCCCTCTGTCTCTGCACGTGCAGAGCCTCCCCCTTTACCAACAACTCTCACCAGAGTGGTACAGTGATCACCAAGGATGAACTGACACTGACACATCATAATCACTTAGCATCCCTGATTTCAGTCAGGGTCTACTCTTGGTAGCACACGTTCTAGGGGTTTTTCAACAAATGCCTAATGACGTGTATCCATCATTATAACATCATGCAGACTATTTTCACTGCCTTACAAATCATCTGTGCTCTGCTTATTCATCTTTCTACTCCCACTGCTGGCAACCAGTGATCTTTTTCTGTCTCCATAGTTTTGCCTGTTCCAAACTGTCATAAAATTGAAATCATACAGTATGCAGAGTTCTCAGATTGGCTTCTTTTGCTTGGTAATATGCACTTAAGTTTCCTCCGTGTCTTTTCATGACTTGAAAGCTCTCTTTTTTTTTTTTTCTGAATAACATTCCACTGTCTGCATGTGGCATAGTTTATCCATTCATCTACTGAAGGGCATCTTGTTTGCTTCCAAGTTTTGGTAATTATGAATAAGGTTCTATAAGCATTTGTGTGCAGGTTTTTGTGTGACATAAGTTTACAACTCCTTTGAGTATATACCAAGGAGCATGATGGTTTGGCAGCTTCCTATAAAATTAAGATACCATCTAGTTTTGTAGGAAACTGACAAAATATCTTCCAAAATGGCTATACCATTTTGCATTCCCACCAGCAGTGTTTGAGAGTTCCTGTTGCTCCACATCCTCATCAGCATTTGGTGTTGTCAGTGCTCTGGATTTGGGCCATTCTAATAGATGTGTAGGAGTACATCATTGTTTTAATTTGTATTTCTCTAATAATAGAGAATGAGGGACATCTTTTTATATTCTTATACACTATATATATAACTTATATATATAACTTAAGATGTAATATACATATAAGTTTATATATATGTATGTGTATATATATATATATATATATATATATGTAGTATGTTTATAAGCACACACACTTTTTTTCCCCCTTTGGTGAAGTTCTGTTATAGTCTTGGTCCATTTTTTTTTAATTTAATTTAATGTCATTATGTTAGTCACCATACAATTCATCATTAGTTTTTGATGTACTGTTCCATGATTCATTTTTTTCATATAACACCCAGTGCTCCATTAGATACGTGCCCTCCTTAATAGCCATCACTGGGCTAACCCATCCCCCCCTCCCCTCTAGAACCCTCAGTTTGTTTCTCAGAGTCCATATCTCTCATGGTTCGTCTCTCCCTCCTATTCCCCCCCTTCATTTTTCTCTTCCTTCTCCTAATGTCCTCCCTGCTATTCCTGATGTTCCACAGATAAGTGAAACCATATGATCATTGACTTTCTCTGCTTGACTTATTTCACTGAGCATAATCTCCAGTCCCATCCATGTTGATGCAAAAGTTGGTCCATTTTTTAATCAGGTTGTCTAATAGCTCCTTTTAATCCCTATAACAGATATGTCATCTACTAAGATCTCCATTTTATAGCCTAGGAAATTCAGGCACAGAGAGATTAAGAAATATCTTCTGGTGGGTCAAAGTCAGAATTCAAATTCCGTCCTGAGAAGGTTTGACACCCATATTCCATGGCTTTAATCAGATTGCCTTCTAGAATAGATGCTGAGAATTATCAGAGACAATTAACACCAGTGCCTCTGTATTGCCTGACTCGTGTTGGCTCACGCTCCTGCTGCTTAGTAATCACCCCATAGATTTTCTCCCTCTGCTGGCCCCCGTATCCCACAAGTACTGAATTAATTCTGTCTGAGATGAAAAGTACTTATGCTGGTTCTCTCACTCTATCTTTGGGGCAAGTTCTAATATTATCACCATTCCCCTCCATTAGGCTGACTAGGTTCAGGGACTTCTTTTCAAGTTCCTGTCCTTGAGGGGTGCCTGGAGGGCTCAGATGGCTAAACATCTGCCTTCGGCTTAAGTCATAATCTCCAGGTCCTGGGATCGAGCCCCACCTCTGGCTCCCAGCTCGGCAGGGAGTCTGTTTCTCCCTCTCCCTCTCCTTCTGCCTCTCCCCCGCTTGTGCTCTCTCTGTCTCTCTCAAATGAATAAATAAAATCTTTTTAAAAATTTTGCTGTCCTTGAAAGTTAAGTCCTCACCTTTAACCCCAACCTGGACACAAAGGTCTTGTTGTTTATAGACAGAGTTTTCAGACCCACTGCCAACCTGAATTTCTATGTATCACTAATTGTTTAGGTTAAGATGGTAGCTGATTTGCCATGAGTGATTGATTAGTCCCTTCTCACCCTCCAATAAATATTTCCCTCAAAGACACACAAATAGAATAACTATTGAAAATGTGTAACTGTGGATAATAGAATCTATGGGCCAAATTCTAGAGGATGGTAGTTTCTCATGACAACATCATCTGTAAAGACATATTGAAAAGCACATCACTGGATCTCTGCCAGATGATCCCAGCTTTGAACCAAAGCATGGTAGGGGTACAGTGATGAGTCCAGCATCCCTATGGCCCCTGCCACCAGGATCATTCCTTGGTAGATCTGTTCTGTCAGTCCAGTGTGACACAGGGTCATGGCTTGGAAGCACCTTTAGCTTTTAGCTCTAATTCCTGATCTTAACACTTCCTCAAACTTTTTTTTTTAATTTTTACTTCCACATGAGACAAGCCTCAATGTTGTCAGAAGTACACTTATTCCAACAAAAAAAAGTAATGAGAAATAAAAGCACAGGGCAATATGAGAAGCTCACCTATAAGGATGGATACCCCTGTAATTTCAGATATCTTTCACACCACCTCTTCTCCTGTATTTGTTATTTCTAAAGTAAAAGGTGTGTTTTTTAATTTAAATTCAATTAACCAACATATAGTACATCATTAGTTTCAGATGTAGTGTTGAATAATTTATCAGTTGTGTATAACACCCAGTGCTCATCACGTCACATGCCCTCCTTAATGCCCATCACCCAGTTACCCCATGTCCCCAACCACCTCCCCTCCAGCAACCCTCAGTTTGTTTCCTATAGTTAAAAGCCTCTCGTTGTTTTAAACTGGGTTCACCCAAAAGTGGCTCCAGAGACTAGAGTTTGAGTGAAAGGTTTTATTTGGGAAGTTGGGACATGATCCCAGGAACCACTAGTAGGGAAATGGAGAGGATAGACAAGCAGGTAAAAAAGTAAATAAAAGGTATGTTCTCCATCAGATTATCCTGTGGACAAGCTGAGCTCAGCCGTGCCAGAAAACCTTGGGACACAGTGTAGAACATACCCCTGAGTCATCCTGCCCATGGTAAAGGAGGTTGGACTTCTCATCCTTCAGTTGCGATTTATCAATGGTAGAGAGACACTGCCAGGGACATACCTCTCAGTACTGCTGGCCTACAGTGGAGGTCCATAGAAAGCCACAGGTAGAGAGTCCCAGATGTCTGCAGCAGGTGACTGTTGGCAAGTACTGGAATGATGAGAGCCAGGAGGAGGTGGGCAGGATACCAATAAAATCTGTTATAATTGTTGTGTTACAAACTCAACTAAAATCTCTCTTCTGGATGTCCTGCCACTTTTGAGAGGCAGTTTGGGAAGACAAATAGACAAAAACTTGACACCATAGAGGATAGAGCTGGGTTTGAAACCCAGCGCTGGCAAATAAAGAACCTTGTAATCCTGGGGCAATTACTTAATGTCCTAGAGCCTTAGCAAGGGATAATGGTAGTTATATCTTTATGTGATTATTTCTTCTGTGTGATGCTGAGGGTTGTAAAGCATCTGCCCCAGACACTGCCTAGGCTTTCCCAGCGGTCCCCATTTCCAATTGGAAAAACACTCCTTTCCCCCAGGTGATCAATTACAGAATAGCCCAGCTCCTCTCATGACAACGTATCCCATCCTCTCCTAAAAAGGAATTATTTTGGGGGAGGAGCAAGTTGGTGGAGGAGTGGGAGGTCTAAATTTTCTCTGGTCCCAGGTATTCAGCTAGATAGGTATTAAACCATTCAGAACACCTACAAACTTAAGAGGAGATCAAAGAAAAGAATAGCAGCAACCCTCTGAAAGAAAAGCAACCACTTTCTGGAAGGTAGGATGTTTGGAGAAGTGAATCCTAGGTGATATACGGGAAGATAGACCACGGGGGAAGGGAGCCTCCTTCAGCCAGCTACCAGCAAGTGATAGAGCAGTGGAGCACAAAATCAGAACTTTTAGAAGTCAGCTCCGCTGAGGGACATCACTCCAGGGACTAAGCCGGGGGTGGAACACTGGCTGGGACAGTGTGGTCTCAGGACCCTCGGGGTCACAGAAAGACCAGGGGTGCCTGAGTGAAGCAGAGCTCCCAGGTATCAGAGTGGGGAAGCTGGCTGCAGAGACGGAGCCGAGGAGTGGGCTCTCAGCTCGGGGTGGCCATAAACTGTGATCCACGGCACAGTTGGGCCACTGCTCTTCGAGCAGAGACCCAACAAGGGGCAGATCCGGGGAGACTCTCCTTTCTCCCCTGAGAAAAGCAGTGCAAGAGCACACTGCATGAATCTGCTGGGTTTGGAGACTCTGCACGGGGTCGTGTTCCAGAGATGGAAATGCTCAGTCACAGGCCCAGTGAACACGGAGTGTGGCTGGAGACAGGGGAGACAAAAGTAATTGACTGCTTTTCTCTGGGGCCTCACTGAGGAGTCAGTTCTCAGTTCCTCTGGGGTGGAGATTGGGAGGATGCCATTTTTACTCTCATCCTCCAAAGCTGTATGGAAAGCTTGCAGTTAACAAAAGCTACCAAGAACAAACCCGAGCAGATTACTTAGCCTGGACTGGCAAGGGCAGTGCAATTCCGCCTCCAGCAAAGACATTTGAGAACCACTGCAATAGGCCCCTCCCTCAGAAGATCAGCAAGAACAGCCAGCCAAGACCAAGTCTACTGATCAATGAGAACGGCAGAACTCCAGCACTAGGGGAATATAGCACATAAAATTCATGGCTTTTTTCCCATGATTCTTTAGTCTTTCAAAGTTAATTTTTAAAATTTTCTTTATTTTTCTTTTTCTATTTTTTAGTTGAATTTTTCTTCTTTCCTTTTTCAACCATGAACTTACCAATTCCTTTTTAAAAATATTTTATTAACTTTTCATTTTTACAGTCATATTGTATCCCTTCACTGTTTTTAACCTTATTTTTTGTATCTATATAAGTTTTTCTTTCTTTAAAATTTTGGGATACAGTTTCTTCTAACCGACCAAAATATATCTTAAATCTAGTGTATGACTTTGATTTAGTCTTCTGCCTGATCACATTCTCACTGTTTTTTTTTTTTTAATTTTTTCAACCAACTTCTTATCAATTCCTTTTTTAAAAGCTTTTTAATTTTCATCTTTACAGTCATATCCCATCCCTTCATTGTAGTTACCCTTATTTTTGTATATATATATATATATATGTTTTTCTTTCCTTAAAATTTTACAATTTCTTCTAACAGACCAAAATACACCCAAAATCTAGTGTCTGTGTTTGTTATATTCACCAGCCTGATCATATTCTTTTTTATTTTTTTCCCCTTTCTCTTCCCCCTGGTTTTGTGTCTCTTCTGATATATTTAGTGTATATTTTTCTGGGGTCATTATTACCCTTTTAGCATTTTTAGCATTTTGTTCTCTCATGCATCTATTCTCCTCTGGACAAAATGACAAGATGGAAAAACTCAAAAAAAAGAACAAAAGGCAGTACTGACTGCCAGGAACCTAATCAATACAGACATTAGTAAGATGTCAGAACTAGAGTTCAGAATGATGATTATAAAGATACTAGCTGGACTTGAAAAAAGTATACAGGATACTAGAAAATCCCTTCCTGGAGAAATAAAAGAACTAAAATCTAACCAAATCAAAATCAAAAAGGCTATTAATGAGGTACAATAAAAAAATGGAAGCTCTAACTGCCAGGATAAATGAGGCAGAAGAGAGAATTAGTGATATAAAAGACCAAATGATGGAGAATAAAGAAGCTGAGAAAAAGAAAGATAAACAACTACTGGATCATGAGGGCAGAATTTGCAAGATAAGTGATACCATAAGATGAAACAATATTAGAATAATTGGGATCCCAGAAGAAGAAGAAAAGAGAAAGAGGGGCAGAAGTTATATTGGAGCAAATTGTAGCAGAGAACTTCCCTAATTTAGGAAAGGAAACAGGCATCAAAATCCAGGAGGCACAGAGAAACCCCCTCAAAATCAATAAAAATAAGTCAACACCCAGACATGTAATAGTAAAACTCACAAGTCTCAGAGACAAAGAGAAAATCTTGAAAGCAGCTCAGGACAAAAGGTCTGTAACCTACAATGGTAGAAACATTAGATTGGCAACAGACCTATCCACAGAGACTTGGCAGGCCAGAAAGGACTGGCATGATATATTCAGAGCATTAAATGAAAAAAATATATACAGCCAAGAATACTATATCCAGCTAGGCTGTCACTGAAAATAGAAGGACAGACAAAAAGCTTCAAGGACAAACAAAAACTAAAAGAATTCGCAAACACCAAACCAGTCCTACAAGAAATATTGAAAAAGGTCCTCTAAGCAAAGAAAGGGCCTAAAAGTAACATAGACCAGAAAGGAACAGAGACAATATACAGTAACATTCACCTTATAGGCAATACAATGGCACTAAATTCATATCTTTCAATAGTTATCCTGAATGTAAATGGGCTAAATGTCCCAAAAAAAGACACAGGGTATCAAATTGGATAAAAAAACAAGACCCATCGATATGCTGTCTGCAAGAGACTCATTTTAGACCCAAAGACACCCCCAGATTGAAAGTGGGGGGTGAAAAACCATTTACCATGCTAATGGACATCAAAAGAAAGTTGCGGTGGCAATCCTTATATCAAACATATTAGATGTTAAACCAAAGATTATAATAAGAGATGAGAAAGTTCACTACATCATAGTTATAGGGTCTATCCAACAAGAAGATCTAACAATTTTAAATAACTATGCCCCTAACATAGGAGTAGGCAATTATATAAGCCAGTTAATAAAAAAATCAAAGAAACACATCAAAAACAATACAATGATAGTAGGGGACTTTAACACCCCCCTGACTGAAATGGACAGATCATCTAAGCAAAAGATCAACAAGGAAATAAAGGCTTTAAATGACACATTGGACCAGATGGACTTCACAGACATATTCGGACCATTCCATCCCAAAGCAACAGAATACACGTTCTTCCATAGTGCACATGGAACATTCTCCAGAATAGATCATATCCTAGGGCACAAATTAGGTCTCAGCCAGTACCAAAAGATTGGAATCATTCCCTGCATATTTTTGGACCATAGTGCTTTGAAACTAGAACTCAGTCACAAGAGGAAAGTTGGAAAGAACTCAAATACATGGAGGCTAAAGAGCCTCCTACTAAAGAATGAATGGGTCAAGGGGCACCTGGGTGGCTCAGTCATTAAGCATCTGCCTTTGGCTCAGGTTATGATCCCAGAGTCCTGGGATCGAGCCCCCATCAGGCTCCCTGCTCAGCGGGGAGCCTGCTTCACCCTCTCGCATTCCCCCTGCTTTTGTTCCCTCTCTCGCTATGTCTTTCTCCGTCAAGTAAATAAAATCTTAAAATTAAAAAAAAAAATGAATGGGTCAACCAGGAAACTAAAGAAGAATTAAAAAAATTCATGGAAACAAATGAAAATGAAAACACAGTTGTTCAAAATCTTTGGAACGTAGCAAAGGCAGTCTTAAGAGGAAAGTATATAGCAATACAAGCCTTCTTCAAGAAACAAGAAAGGTCTCAAATACACAACCTAACACTACACCAAAGGACCTGGAGAAAGAACAGCAAATAAAGTGTAAACCCAGCAGAAGAAGAGAAATAATAAAGATCAGAGCAGAAATCAATGAAATAGAAACCAAAAGAACAGTAGAACAGATCAACGAAAGTAGAGCTGGTTCCTTGCAAGAATTAACAAGATAGATAAACCCCTGGCCAGACGTATCAAAAAGAAAAGAGAAATGACCCGAATAAATAAAATCATGAATGAAAGAGGAGAGATCACAACCAACACCAAAGAAATACAAACAATTATAAGAACATACTATGAGCAACTATCTGCCAGCAAATTAGATAATCTGGAAGAAATGGATGCATTCCTAGAGACGTATAAACTACCAAAACTGAACCAGAAAGAGATAGAAAAACTGAACAGACCCATAACCAGTAAAGAAATTGAAGCAGTAATCAAAAATCTCCCAACAAACAAGAGCCCAGGGCCAGATGGCTTCCCAGGGGAATTCTACCAAACATTTAAAAAAAAGAATTAATATCTGTTCTTCTGAAACTCTTCCAAAAAATAGAAATGGAAGGAAAACTTCCAAACTCGTTTTATGAGGCCAGCATTACCTTGATCCCAAAACCAGACAAAGACCCTACCAAAAAGGAGAACCACAGACCAATATCCCTGATGAACATGGATGCAAAAATTCTCACCAAAAAACTAGCCAGTTGGATCCAACAGTACATTAAAAGGATTATTCACCACGACCAAATGGGATATATTCCCGGGCTACAGGGTTGGTTCAACATCTGCAAATCAATCAATGTGATATAATACATTAATAAAAGAAAGAACAAGGAATCCTCTCAATAGATAGAGAAAAAGCATTTGACAAAGTACAGCATTCTTTCTTGATCAAAACTCTTCAGTGTGTAGGGATAGGAGGGTACACACCTCAATATTGTAAAAGCCATTTATGAAAAACCCACAGCGAATATCATACTCAATGGGGAGAAACTGAGAGCTTTCCCCCTAAGGTCAGGAACATAACAGGGATGTCCACTATCACCACTGCTATTCAACATAGTATTTGAAGTCCTAGCCACAGCAATCAGACAACAAAAAAACTGAAAGGGATCCGAATCGGCAAAGAAGAAGTGAAAGTCTCACTTTTTGCAGATGATATGATACTTTATGTGGAAAACCCAAAAGACTTCACCCCCAAAACTGCTAGAACTCATACAGGAATTCAGTAAAGTAGCAGGATATAAAATCAATGCACAGAAATCAGTGGCATTCCTATACACCAACAACGAGACAGAAGAAAGAGAAATTAAGGAGTCGATCCCATTTACAATTGCACTCAAAACCATAAAATACCTAGGAATAAATCTTACCAAAGAGGCAAAGGATCTGTACTCAGAAAACTATAGAATACTCATGAAAGAAATTGAGGAAGACACAAAGAAATGGAAAAATGTTCCATGCTCATGGACTGGAAGAACAAATAATGTGAAAATGACTATGCTATCTAGAGCAATCTATACATTTAATGCAATCTCTATCAAAATACCATCCACTTTTTTTAAAGTTATGGAACAAATAATCCTAAAGTTTATATGGAACCAGAAAAGATCCCGAACAGCCAGAGGAATGTTGAAAAAGAAAAGCAAAGCTGGTGGCATCACAATTCCGGACTTCCAGCTCTATTACAAAGCTGTCATCATCAAGACAGTAGGGTACTTGCACAAAAACAGACACATAGATCAATGGAACAGAATAGAGAGCCTAGAAAAGGACCCTCAACTTTATGGTCAACCAATCTTCGACAAAGCAGGAAAGAATGTCCAATGGAGAAAAGACAGTCTCTTCAACAAATGGTGTTGGGAAATTGGACAGCCACATGCGGAAGAATGAAACTGGACCATTTCCTTACACCACACATAAAAATAGACTCAAAATGGATGAAAGACATAAATGTGAAATAGGAATCCATCAAAATCCTTGAGGAGAACACAGGCAGCAGTCTCTTTGACCTCAGCCACAGAAACTTCTTCCTAGAAACATTGCCAAAGGCAAGGGAAACAGGGGGCAAAAATGAACTATTGGGACTTCATCAAGATAAAAAGCTTTTGCACAGCAAAGGAAACAATCAACAAAACCAAAAGACAACGACAGAATGGGAGAAGATATTTGCAAATGACATATCAGAGAAAGGGCTAGTATCCAAAATCTATAAAGAACTTATCAAACTCAAAAACCAAGGAACAAATAATCCAATCAAAAAATTGGCAAAAGACATGAACAGACATTTCTGCAAAGAAGACATCCAAATGGCCAACAGACAAATGAAAAAGTCCTCCACATCGCTTGGCATCAGGGAAATCCAAATCAAAATCTCAATGAGATATCACCTCACACCAGTCAGAATGGCTAAAATTAACAAGTCAGGAAAGGACAGATGTTGGCGAGGATGCGGAGAAAGGATAATCCTCCTACACTGTTGGTGAGAATGCAAGCGGGTGCAGCCACTCTGGAAAACAGTAGAAAGGTTCCTCAAGAAGTTGAAAATAGAACTACCTACGACCCAGCAATTGCACTACTGCGTATTTACCCCAGAGATACAAATGTAGGGAACTGAAGGGGCACATGCACCCCAATGTCCACAATAGCCAAACTGTGGAAAGACCCAAGATGTCCATCAACAGATGAATGGATAAAGAAGATGTGGTATATATATATACACACACACACACACACAATGGGATATTATGCAGCCATCAAAGAAATGAAATCTTCCCATTTGCAACAACATGGATGGAACTAGAAGGTATTATGCTAAGCGAAATAAGTCAATCAGAGAAAGACAAGTATCATATTATCTCACTGATATGAGGAATTTGAGAAACAAGACAGAGGATCATAAGGGAAGGCATGGAAAATGAAACACTTAAAACCAGAGAGGGAGACAAACCATAAGACACTCTTAATCTAAGGAAACAAACTGAGGATTGCTGGACTGGAGGTGGCTGGGAGGGATGGGAGGCTCTGGGTGATAGACATTGGGGAGGGTATGTACTATGGTGAATGCTGTGAATTGCTTAAGACTGATGAATCACAAATCTGTACCCCTGAAACAAATAATACATTGTATGTTAGTAAAAAAAATAAAAATAAAAATAAAAAGGCAGTATTTTTAACCTTCAACATCAGCAGAAAAGCCAGGGATGAATACATTAATGGCATTTGTAGGACACGGATGTCACATCCTGACTCAAATTCCTCATTCTGGTGGGAGGACAGCAACCTCAGTGCTTGGCATTTCGTGGTGCTAAGGATAGAAAACAATGTTTCAGAAATTCTTGAATCAGAAGATTGAATTAAGAGCTG
This sequence comes from Eumetopias jubatus, assembly GCF_037043125.1. NCBI lineage: Eukaryota > Metazoa > Chordata > Mammalia > Carnivora > Otariidae > Eumetopias > Eumetopias jubatus. Next base: position 194,327,518 of record NW_028274808.1, on the reverse strand, counting down.
AATGGTGAAGGAGTGGATAGGGATGGGGAACGGTCTAAAGAAATGTTTAGGTCCATAAATAAGAGAAGGAAATCTGAACTTCTCATTGAGACCAATAATAGGACACAAAGATTTACAGTATGTAGTCTGGTGGTTGGAGGCAGATGGCTATCAAGGGGAGCAGAACAATGTGCCTTGGGGGAGGGCCTTCTCTCTGGTCCATACGTGTATGTCCCAGCATCTAGAATAATAGTACCCAGAGTATAATAGAGTTCATGTAATTATTGGATGATTAAATAAATCATTGAATTCTCTGAGGGTTTCCTTTCTTTTTTTAAATTTTTATTGTTATGTTAATCACCATACATTACATCATTAGTTTTTGATGTAGTGTTCCATGATTCATTGTTTGTGCATAACACCCAGTGCTCCACGCAGAATGTGCCCTACTTAATACCCATCACCAGGCTAACCCATCCCCCCACCCCCCTCCCCTCGAGAACCCTCAGTTTGTTTTTCAGAGTCCATTGACTCTCATGGTTCATCTCCCCCTCCGACTGACTCCCCTTCATTCTTCCCCTCCTGCTATTTTCTTCTTTTTCTTTTTTCTTAACATATGTTGCATTATTTGTTTCAGAAGTACAGATCTGTGATTCAACAGTCTTGCACAATTCACAGTGCTCACCATAGCACATACCCTCCCCAATGCCTATCACCCAGCCACCCCATCCCTCCCACCCCCCACCACTCCAGCAAACCTCAGTTTGTTCCCTGAGATTAAGAATTCCTCATATCAGTGAGGTCATATGACACATGTCTTTCTCTGATTGACTTGTTTCACTCAGCATAACACCCTGCAGTTCCATCCACGTTGTTGCAAATGGCAAGATCTCATTCCTTTTGTTGGCTGCATAATAATCCATTGTGTATATATACCACATCTTCTTTATTCATTCATCTGTCGATGGACATCTTGGCTCTTTCCACAGCTTGGCTATTGTGGACATTGCTGTTATAAACATTGGGGTGCACGTACCCCTTCGGGTCCCTACATTTGTATCTTTGTGGTAAATAACCAGTAGTGCAGTTGCTGGATCGTATGGTAGCTCTATTTTCAATTGTTTGAGGAACCTCCATACTGTTTTCCAGAATGGTTGCACCAACCTGCATTCCCACCAACAGTGTAGGAGGGTTCTCCTTTGTCCGCATCCCCGCCAACATCTGTCGTTTCCTGACTTGTTAATTTCAGCCATTCTGACTGGTGTGAGGTGGTATCTCATTGAGGTATTGATTTGGATTTCCCTGATGCCGAGCGATGTTGAGCACTTTTTCATGTGTCTGTTGACCATTTGGATGTCTTTGGAAAAATGTCTGTTCATGTCTTCTGCCCATTTCTTGATTGGTTCATTTGTTCTTTGGGTGTTGAGTTTGATAAGTTCTTTATAGATTTTGGATACTAGCCCTTTATCTGATAGGTCATTTGCAAATATTTTCTCCCATTCTGTCGGTTGTCTTTTGGTTTTGTGGACTGTTTCTTTGCTGTGCAAAAGCTTTTTATCTTGATGAAATCCCAATAGTTCATTTTTGCCCTTGCTTCCCTTGCCTTTGGCGATGTTTCTAGGAAGCAGTTGCTGCAGCTGAGGTCAAAGAGGTTGCTACCTGTGTTCTCCTTTAGGATTTTGATGGACTCCTGTCTCACGTTTAGGTCTTTCAACCATTTGGAGTCTATTTTTGTGTGTGGTGTAAGGAAATGGTCCAGTTTCATTCTTCTCCATGTAGCTGTCCAATTTCCCCAGTACCATTTGTTGAAGAGACTGTCTTTTTTTCCATTGGACATTCTTTCCTGCTTTGTCAAAGATAAGTTGACCACAGAGTTGAGGGTCCATTTCTGGGCTCTCTGTTCTGTTCCATTGATCGATGTGTCTGTTTTTGTGCCAGTACCATACTGTCTTGATGATGACAGCTTTGTAATAGAGCTGGAAGTCTGGAATTGTGATGCTCCAAGCTTTGGTTTTCTTTTTCAATATCCCTCTGGCTATTCGGGGTCTCTTCTGGTTCGATACAAATTTTAGGATTATTTGTTATATTTCTTTGAAAAAAGTGGATGATATTTTGATGGGGATTGCATTGAATGTGTAGATTGCTCTAGGTAGCATTGACATCTTCACAATGTTTGTTCTTCCAATCCATGAGCATGGAATGTTTTTCCATTTCTTTGTGTCTTCTTTAATTTCTTTCATGAGTATTTTATAGTTTTCTGAGTACAGATCCTTTGCCTCTTTGGTTAAATTTATTCCTAGGTATTTTATGGTTTTGGGTGCATTTGTGAATGGGATCGACTCCTTGAATTGTCTCTCTTCTGTCTCGTTGTTGGTGTATAGGAATGCCACTGATTTCTGTGCATTGATTTTTTATCCTGCTACTTTACTGAATTCCTGTATGAGTTCTAGCAGTTTTGGGGTGAGGTCGTTTGGGTTTTCCACATACAGTATCATATCATCTGCAAAGAGTGAGAGTTTGACTTCCTCTTTGCCGATTTGGATGCCTTTGATTTCTTTTTGTTCTCTGATTGCTGTGGCTAGGACTTCTAATACAATGTTGAATAACAGTGGTGATAGTGGACATCCCTGCCACGTTCCTGACCTTAGGGGAAAAGCTCTCAGCTTTTCTCCATTGAGAATGATATTCACTGTAGATTTTTCATAGATGGCTTTTATGATATTGAGGTATGTACCCTCTATCCCTAAACTCTGAAGAGTTTTGATCAAGAAAGGATGCTGTACTTTGTCAAATGCTTTTTCTGCATCTATTGAGAGGATCATATGATTCTCGTTCTTTCTTTTGTTAATGTATTGTATCACGTTGATTGATTTGCGGATGTTGAACCAACCTTTCAGCCCAAGGATAAATCCCACTTGGTCATGGTGAATAATCCGTTTAATGTACTGTTGGATCCTGTTGGCTAGTATTTTGGTGAGAATTTTTGCATCCATGTTCATCAAGGATATTGGTCTGTAATTTTCCTTTTTGATGGGGTCTTTTTCTGATTTGGGGATCAATGTAACAGTGGCCTCATAAAATGAGTTTGGAAGTTTTCCTTCCATTTCTTTTTTTGGAAGAGTTTCAGGAGAATAGGTATTAATTCTTCTTTAAGTGCCTGATAGAATTCCCCTGGGAAGCCATCCTGCCCTGGGCTTGTTTGTTGGGAGACTTTTGATGACTGCTTCAATTTCCTTACTGGTTATAGGTCTGTTCAGGTTTTCCATTTCTTCCTGGTTCAATTTTGGTAGTTGATACATCTCTAGGAATGCACCCATTTCTTCCAGGTTATCTAATTTGCAGGCATAGAGTTGCTCATAGTATGTTCTTATAATTGTTTGTATTTCTTTGGTGCTGGTTGTGATCTCTCCTCTTTCATTCATGATTTTGTTGATTTGGGTCATTTCTCTTTTCTTTTTGATAAGTCTGGCCAGGGGTTTATCAATCTTGTTAATTCTTTCAAAGAACCAGCTCCTAGTTTCGTTGATCTGTTCTACTGTTCTTTTGGTTTCTGTTTCATTGATTTCTGCTCTGATCTTTATTATTTCTCTTCTCCTGCTGGATTTAGGCTTTATTTGCTGTTCTTTCTCCACCTCCTTTAGGTGTAGGGTTAGGTTGTATATTTGAGACCTTTCTTGTTTCTTGACAAAGACTTGTATTGCTATATACTTTCTTCTCAGGACTACCTTTGCTGTATCCCAAAGATTTTGAACAGTTGTGTTTTCATTCTCATTGGTCTCCATGAATTTTTTTAATTCTTCTTTAATTTCCTGGTTGACCCATTCATTCTTTAGTAGAATGCTCTTTAGCCTCCATATATTTGAGTTCTTTCCGACTTTCCTCTTGTGATTGAGTTTTAGTTTCAAAGCACTGTGGTCTGAAAATATGCAGGGAAGAATCTCAAACTTTTGGTACCTGTTGACACCTGATTTGTGACCTACGATGTGATCAATTCTGGAGAATGTTCTATGGGCACTAGAGAAGAATGTGTATTCTGTTGCTTTGGGATGGAATGTTCTGAATATGTCTGTGAAGTCCATTTGGTCCAGTGTGTCATTTAAAGTCTTTATTTCCTTGTTGATCTTTTGCTTAGATGATCTGTCTGTCTCAGTCAGGGGGGTGTTAAAGTCCCCCAGTATTACTATATTGTTGTGATTATGTTTCTTTTTTTTTTTAAGATTTTATTTATTTATTTGAGAGAATGAGAGATAGAGAGCACGAGACGGAAGAGAGTCAGAGGGAGAAGCAGACTCCCTGCTGAGCAGGGAGCCTGATGTGGGACTCGATCCCGGGACTCCAGGATCATGACCTGAGCCGAAGGCAGTCGCTTAACTGACTGAGTCACCCAGGCGCCCCTGTGTTTCTTTGCTTTTGTTATTAATTGCCTTATATAATTGGCTGCTCCCATGTTAGGGGCATAGATATTTACAATTGTTAGATCTTTTTGTTGGATAGACCCTTTATGTAGGATATAGTGTCCTTCTTCATCTCTTATTATAGTCTTTGTTTTAAAATCTAATTTGTCTGGTATAAGGATTGCCACCCCAGCTTTCTTTTGGTGTCCATTAACATGGTAAATGGTTTTCCACTGCCTCACTTTCAATCTGGGGGTGTCTTTGGGTCTAAAATGAGTCTCTTGCAGACAGCATATGGATGGGTCTTGTTTTTTAATCCAATCTGATACCCTGTGTCTTTTGATTGGGGCATTGAGCCCATTTACATTCAGGGTAACCATTGAAAGGTATGATTTTAGTGCCATTGTATTGCCTGTAAGGTGACTGTTACTGTATATTGTCCGTGTTCCTTTCTGATCTATGTTGCTTTTAGGCTCTCTCTTTGCTTCCAGGACCCCTTTCAATATTACTTGGAGGGCTGGTTTCGTGTTTGCAAATTCCTTTAGTTTTTGTTTGTCCTGGAAGCTTTTTATCTCTCCTTCTATTTTCAATGACAGCCTAGCTGGATATAGTATTCTTGGCTGCATATTTTTCTCATTTAGTGCTCTGAAGATCTCATGGCAGTCCTTTCTGGCCTGCCAGGTCTCTGTGGATAGGTCTTTTGCTAATGTAATGTTTCTACCATTGTAGGTTACATATCTCTTCTCCTGAGCTGCTTTCAGGATTTTCTCTTTGTCTCTGAGACTCGTAAGTTTTACTATTAGATCCCGGGGTGTTGACCTATTTTTATTGATTTTGAGATGGGTTCTCTGTGCCTCCTGGATTTTGATGCCTGTTTCCTTCCTCACATTAGGCAAGTCCTCTGCTTTTCTTTGCTCCAATACACCTTCTGCCCCTCTCTCTCTTTCTTCTTCTTCTGGGATCCCAATTATTCTAATGTTGTTTCGTCTTATTGTATCGCTTATCTCTCGAATTCTTCCCTCGTGGTCCTGTAGTTGTTTCTCTCTCTTTTTCTCAGCTTCTTTATTTTCCATCATTTGGTCTTCTATATCACTGATTCTCTCTTCTGCCTCATTTATCCTAGCAGTTAGTGCCCCCATTTTTGATTGCACCTCATTAATAGCCTTTTTGATTTCGACTTGGTTAGATTGTAGTTCTTTTATTTCTCCAGAAAGGGTTTCTCTAATAACTTCCACGCTTTCCTCAAGCCCAGCTAGTATCTTTAAAGTCATGATTCTGAACTCTAGGTCCGACATCGAACTAATGTCTGTATTGAGTAGGTCCCTGGCTGATGGTACTACCTCTTGTTCTTTTCGCTGAGGTGATTTTTTTCATCTTGTCATTTTGTCCAGAGGAGAATAGATGAATGAGAGAACAAAATGCTAACAGGTTAACAACGTCCCTAGTAAATATACTCTATACAAATCAGAAAAGACCTGAAACCAGGGGAAAAGTAAGGGAAAGAAAGAAAAAAGAAAGAGAAAAAAAAAAACAAAAAGATAAAAACAAAAACAGAATAATACAAAAAAAAAAACAAAAACAATATGATCAAATATGATCAAGCTAGTGCATACATCAGTGCCACACACTAGATTTTGGGCGCATTTTGGTCTGTTAGGAAAAAGTGCCTCCTAAAATTTTAAAGGAAAAAAGACTTATATATATACAAAATAAGGGTTGATACAATGAAGGGATGGAAGATGACTGTGAAGATGAAAATTATAAAAGATTTTATAAAAGGAATTGATAAGAATTTGTTTGAAAAAGAAAGAAGAAGATTTAAAAAAAAAGAGAAAAAAAAAGGGAGAGAATGTGATCAGGCAGGAGACTAGAACAAAGCCATACACTAGTGATTTAGGGTATATTTTGATCTGTTAGAAGAAACTGTATCTCAAAAGTTTAAAGACAGAACACCTTATATATATATATGACAAAAAGAAGGGTAACTACTATGAAGGGATAAAATATGACTCTAAAAATGAAAAATAAAAAATGTTTTTTTAAAAAGGGATTGATAAGATGTTGTTTGAAAAAGGGAAAAAGAAAAAAAAAACGTTAAAAAAATGAACTTTGAAAAACTAATGAATCATGGTAAAAAAAAGCCATGAATTCTGTGTGCAGTATTCCCCTAGCGCTGGGGTTCTCCAGTTCTGCTTGATGGGTAAACTTGGTCTTGGCTTGCTGGCTGTTCGGGCTAATCTTCTGGGGGAGGGGCCTGTTGCCGTGGTTCCCAAATGTCTTTGCCGGAGGCGGAATTGCCCCACCCTTGTCGGTCCGGGCTAAGTAATCTGCTTGGGTTTGATCTCAGGAGCTTTTGTTCCCTGCAAGCTCTCGGTACAGCCTTGGAGGACCAGGATGAAAATGGTGGCCTCCCAATCTCCACCTGGAGGAGCCAAGAACTCAGGGCCCCGCTCCTCAGTGCGCCCCCAGAGAAAAACAGTCACTGCCGTCTCCCTGGTCTCCGGCCGCACTCCGTGCTCACCCGGCCTGTGACCTGAGCGTTTCTAACTCTGGCACCCGACCCCGTGTGGAGTCTCCAAACCCAGCAGATCCCTGTGGTGCGCTCCCGCGCCGCTCCTCCCGGGGGAGGAAGGGGAGTCTCCCCAGATCTGCTGCTTGTTGGGTCCCTGCTGGAGGAGAAGTGGCCCGACTGTCACCGATCATAGTTTATGGCAAACCCGCGCTGAGAGCCCGCGCCTCGGCTCCGTCTCTGCAGCCAGCTTCCCCGCTCCGATACCTGGGAGCTCTGCCGCACTCAGGCTCCCCCGGCCTTTCTGTGACCCCGAGGGTCCTGAGACCACACTGTCCCGCGAGGGTTCCACCCCCCGTTTAGCCACTGCAGCAACGTCCCTCAGCGGAGCCGGCTTCTAAAAGGTCCGATTTTGTGCTCCGCGGCTCTAGCACTTGCCAGAAGCGTCTGACGGAGGCCCCTCCCCCGCCGTCTATCCTCCCGAATATCGCCTCGGATTCACTTCTCCGCACGTCCTACCTTCCAGTAAGTGGTCGCTTCTCTATTCAGAGCGTTGTTGTTACTCTCTTCTTCGATCTCCTGTTGAATTCGTAGGTGTTCAGAATGGTTTGATCCCTATCCAGCTGAATTCCTGAGACGAGACGAAATCCAGGTCTCCTACTCCTCCGCCATCTTGCTCCCTGGGGGTTTACTTTCTTGAGATATTTTTGGAAGGACAACAATGCAAAAATGTCCCAGGAATAGAGCTTCTACTTTCAAAAGCATCAGGTGTTCTCTCAGATCTTTTTACCTTACCTACCATTGTCCTCCTAAACAATAGCAAACTGATCTTCTTATCAGTCCTTAAATAAATCTGACACTTCATTCACTCTTCGCATGTATCCTGTGTTCCCATTGCTAGAAACTTTCCTCTCTTTAGACTATCCAAATCCTTTCAGCCGAAGTGTTATCTCTGTCCTCTAATCCCTGCCCCCAAGTATTTTCATGACTCCAGAATGCCTTTCAATTGTATGAATATATTGAATTTATTTATTTTCAGCCTCCTATTCTGAACACACACACACACACGCACACACACACACACACCTGGCCTAGAAAGGTCCTCCATTACCTCTGTAGCTGATGAGCTTCTCATCTATCATCATCTTGGTGAAGCTGGTGTTCCTGCCATCAACTCCTCACAGAATTAATCTTATCTGATATTGTACCCCTGTCTGTCCCTGACATTGCACCCAACTGTTTATGGACTTCTCTATTAGTAGCACTTATTACCTTGTTGTGTCTTTACTTTTGTTTTTTACTAATTACAACAAGAATCATGTATATGTGTACTGCAGATGTACTGCAAATATAAAATACAGTCTATAGAAGCAACATTCATTTTCAGGTCTGAAAATGAATCATGTCAAGGAAGATCTAAATAAATGGTTCGATATTCCATGTACATGGATAAAAACACTCAAATACTGTCAAAATGTCTGTTTTTCCCAACTTGATCTATAGATTCAACACATTCCGAAAAAAAGACCAGTAATTTTCTTTGTGGATAACAACAAACTGACTCTAAAGTTTATATGGAAAGACAAAAGACTCAGAATAGCCAACACAGTACTGATGGAGAAAAACAAAGTCAGAAGACACACTACCCAGCTTCAAGATGTCTATAAAACGACAGTAATCAAAACAGTGTGTTATTGGCAAAAAATGGACAGATCAGTGAAACAGGATAGAGAGCCCAAAATAGATTCAGACAAGTATAGTCAACTGATCATTGACAAAGAAGCAAAGGAAACTCCATAGAGAAAGGATTGTCTTTTTAACAAATGGTGCTAGAACAACTAGACATCTATATTTAAAAAAGAAGAAGAAGAAGAAGAAGAAGAAGAAGAAGAAGAAGAAGAAGAAGAAGAAGAAGAAGAAGAAGAAGTAAAGAAGAAGAGGAGGAGGAGGAGGAGGAGGAGGAGGAAGAAAGGAAAAGAATCTAGACACAGACTTTACATTCTTCACAAAAAAATGTGTCATAGACCTAAATGTAACAGGTGAAACTATAAAATTACCAGAAGATAAGATAGGAGAAAATGTAGGGGACCTTAGGTTTGGAGATGTTATTTTAGATACAATACCAAATACATGATTTATGAGAGAAAAAAATATGAGTTTGACTTCATTAAAATTAAAAAAATCTGGGGGCACCTGGGTGGCTCAGATGGTGAAGCATCCACCTTCGGCTCAGGTCACAGTCCCAGGGTCCTGGGATCAAGCCCCACATCGGGCTCCTGGCTCAGTGGGGAGCCTGCCTCTCCCTCTTCCTCTGCCTCTCTCCCTGCTCATGCTTTCTCTCTCTCTCTGTATCTCTGTGTCTCAAATGAATAAATAAAATCTTTAAAAAAAATTTAAAAATTCTGTTCTGGGGTGCCTCAGTGGCTCAGTTCATTGAGCATCTGCCTTTGGCTCAGGTCATGATCCCAGGGTCCTGGGATCGAGCCCTGCATCAGACTCCCCGCTCATTGGGAAGCTTCCTTCTCCCTCTGCCTGCTGCTCCCCCTGCTTGTGTTCCCTCTCTTGCTATGTCTCTCTCTGTCAAATAAATAAAATCTTTAAAAAAAATTCTATTCTGCCAAAGACACTGTTAAGAGAATGAAAAGACAAGCTAGGAATTGGGAACAAACCTTTGAAAACATGTTAGTTAAGGAGTACTATCTAAACAAAGAATCATATCTATACAGAGAACTTCCAAAACTCAACAGTAAATAAAACCCAGACAACCCAAATAAAAATAGCCTAAAGATCTTGACACCTCACTGAAGAAGACATATAAATGGCAAATAAGCATATTAAAATATGCTGAACATCATATGTCCTCAGGGAATTTCTAATTAAAATAACAATGACATACCACAACACACCTAATAGAATGGCTAAAATCCAAAACATTGGCAACACAAAATGTTGGCAAGGATGTGGTACAAAAGGAGCTCTCATTCATTGTCGGTGGGAATACAAAATGGCACAGCCGCTGTGGAAGACAGTTTGGTGGTTTATTACAAAACTTATCATACAGTAAGCATACTTTTACCATACAATTCAGAAGTTATGTTGTGTGGTACTTACCGAAATTAACTGAGAACTTATGTTTGCACCAAAACCTGCACGCCAATGTTTATAGCAACCTAAGTCATAATTATCAAAAGGTGGAAGCAACTAAGATGCCTTCCAACAGGTGAATGTACAAATGGATTGTGGTACATCCAGAAAATGGATTATTATTCAAGATAAAAAAAAATGACCTATAGGGCCACAAAAAGACATGAAGGAAACTTACATGCTTATTGCTAAATGAAAAAAGCCAATCTGCAATAGGCTTCATACTATGATTCCTACTATCTGGCATTCTGAAAAAGGCAAAAACTATAATGATTAAAAAACTTAGTGTTTTCCAGGGATTGAGAGGAGGGTGGGAGGGATAAATAGGTGGAACATAGGGAATTTTTAAGGCAGTGAAACTATTCCATATGACACTGAAATCGTAGATATATGTTAGTATGTATTTATCAAAACTCATAGAATGTGCATCACAAAGACTGAACTCTAATGTAAATGATGGACTTTAGTTAATAGTAATATTTCCATATTGTCTCATCAATTGTAACAAATGTACCACATTATTGTGAAATGTTAATGATGGGAAAAACTGAGGGTAACAATGGTGAGGGGTATATAAGAAGTCCCTGTACTTTTTGTTCATTTATTCCGTAAATGTAAATCTGCCTAAAGAAAATAAATTGTATTTAGAAACCTATCAAATAATTCACCAAAATAAGTATATTAAACAAACAAATCAGGCATACCTTTATGGTCTGAAGCTTTAATAAATTAGTCCTTGGAAAATTGACATTGTATATTTCATACCACTTGTAAAAGTCTTACATGTTTAGAAAAGCAAAAAAGAAATTTAAATTGTTATGAAATACCACAACCCAGACATAAACACCATTAAGTTTAGTGAATATTTAAAAAAATGAGAATTACGTATTTCTTGGGCCACTATTCATTTGTGACATTTAATTGGATGTGATCATGTCTTGTTGGAGCGTGGGTGTCCTGAAACCAAAGTTCATTTCATAGTTTCATACCCCGTGTATATTCCCTGCCAAACCTGTTATTTTAGTTAATTGATTCATTAATCAGTGGGGCAAGCTTCCATGCTTACTTCTCCTCCCTCCTTATAGTCCCACTTGTGTGCCTAGGATCAACTGAGTAAAATGGAAGTGGTTGGAGAAGCAGAAAGTTTCATGACTGTCCCAGTATGGCTGCAGGTGTGGACAATGAAGTAGAAAGAACGAGTTAAGTTGAGTCTAATCCCAGCCACTCCCCTCTCTGTTCGACTATGGGCCGGACAGCTGACTCCTCTTAGCCTCCATCTCCTCTTCTGTAAAATGGGTAGTTATTAAAGCAGACACATTGTCATGTTCACAGCACATCAGGTGACTCTAAATTCTTTGTCTTCCTACCATTCTCTTAGCTGACTTAAGAGCTAAATTGTACAGCTGGACTCTTGCCAAAACAGTTAAATAGGTTTATTTTGACTCTGCATTTTTAATTTAAGCTGCTCTTTCTGACCGAACAAGCCCCAGAGTTGAAGGCTTGCTATTTATAAACAACGTGACTCTTTTTTCGCAGAGACTCTATTTTTAGCTTTAGCTAAATCACGAAGATTTTGTGTTTGTTAAAATAAATTCATGCGGCGGAGATTTTTAAACTCCAAAGTGGGATGCAAAATCATTTCCCGAAGAGTGAAGTCTTGCATTTTTAATTTTTCCTTAAGTAGTTTAAAAAAAAAAACCTAGATAACTAGGTTGTCTACTACAATGCTCTGAATAAGTTAGGCGCAGTAAGAGAGTAGTTAGTCCCCCCTTATTTGCAATTTTGCTTGTCATGATTTCACTTACCCATGGTCAACTGCAGTCTGGAAGCAGATGATCCTTCTTCTGACATACCACCAGAAGGTCAACAGTAGCTCTGAAGGACTTAAGAACTTATCTGGTCCACCTCCTCTGTTTAAGGATGTGGAAACTGAGTTCCATAGGGAAACAATGTTCAAGGTCATATGGCTACCTAACGTCAGAACTGAGATCAACCACGGTGCCTTAGTCAGCTTCACCAAAAGGGAATGAATGAATGAATGAATGAATGAATAAATAAATAAATTAATTAATTAATTAAACTTTGCCCCAGTATAACTACTCATGAGATATCATCAATAAGTCATGGGTAAATGCACAAATTTTTGGTCCTGGTGAGGGGAGATTTCTTAAAATTAAAACCTCTGAATTAGCATCATTTTCCTAAACGTATAGCTTTAAAGTAGGTATGAGTTGAAATACGTGTATGTATGGTGTTTCTCTGAAATTTCGTTTCCACGTGGACAGATAAGTAGGGGTACAAGAGTTCCAGGCTTGTTGGGTATTCCTTTCTGTATAAACATTCTCTGTTCTGAGTAAATGCTGGACTCGGGCTTCTGCTTGCATTATGGGGAGGCATAGAGCAATCTGGATCTAGACACTGCCACAAATACACTCTCATGTTGTCTCCCTCTCTGTATTCATTTTTCCACATCTCTGGTCAGTGAAATTTTTACCGCAGTGTGAATGGTGAGTTCAAAGATACAAGTTTGAGCTTAGCGGGGAGGAAACTACTCTAGTTTTAAACTAAACAAGACTGAGTCTCCTCGAATCTGAGCTCACTCATATCTACCTGTTTCTTGAGACAAAGACTCAGCTCTTAATAAAATGTTACCCTGCTTCTTATTTGCCTTCTTATTCTCTGCAATGACCTGCAGGGAGCAGAAGTAGCTGATTAAGGCAGGATATTAGTACCCCTGGATCCCCTGGACTAAATACTTCTATCATCATAATGGCATCTCCTACCTCACATTGCATCTATTGGATCTTCGATGAGAAGCACCTATCATGTACCACACACGATTTGAGCTGTGTTATATATATTCTTTTTAGTCTTCAACAACACTGAAAAAAATAAAATCTGAGATTAAAGAATGAAATTCTAGATCCCTAGACTGTTAAGTCTTCCTACTTCATAATATTAATGGATGGAAACAGGCTGGTATGAAACAAAATGATAAATTGTATTTATCATTCAACCAATACCACTGACAATCCTAACAACACATCTTAAAGATGACATTACAGTAGTTCCCCTTTGTTTGCAATTTTGCTTGTCATGATTTCACTTACCCATGGTCAACAGCAGTCTGGAAGCAGATGATCCTCCTTCTGAAGGTCAGTAGTAGCCTAATACTATGTCACAATCCCTACATCATTCACCTCCCTTCATCTAACATGTAGGCATCTTATCATCTCACATCATAATTATAAAAAGAATGAGTATAGTACAATAATGTATTTTGAGAGAGAGAGAGCACATCCATATAAATTTTATTACAGTATTTTGTTACAGTTGCTCTATTTTATTATTCATTATTGTGGTTAATCTCTTACTGTGCCTAACTTATAAGTTAAACTTTATCATAGGTATTATTATATAGGAAAAAAAACACTATATATGTATATGTGTGTACACACCATATATATATATATATATATATATATATATATATATATATATAGGGTTTGATATTACCTGTGGTTTCATGTGTCCACTGGGGATCTTGGAATATATTGCCCATAGATAAAGGGGGACAATCATACTTAGTTTACAGTTATGGAAATTGAGGTTCATGGAAATTAGATGCTCAGAGTCCAACAGTGTAGTTGTGACATAATGGAATCTAAAACTCAGGGACTGCAATTTCAGATATAACTCTTCCCATAGCAGCAAGACTATATTTGGCTTGAGAAATGATTGATGTTCCCTTTGAGAAAATGCTTTTTAAAGATACACACATTTGTTCATGGGCGTGCCTGAAGTTCTGGGAATGTACTACAAATAGAGTAATCAAGTGGGGCCACAAAAAGCCAACTCAGGGGTAACAAGGAAGTTATTAAGATTCTCCATCCTGATCTTGCCATGGCTGGGAATAAATAGCAGCTTTCTTTAGAGATCTCTGAAAAAAATCAGAAGGAGGGGCTGTGAGGTATCATGAATTCCAAAGATTTCCTGACTAAATGGAAAGTTCGTGAACAGGAGAAATAGAGGGAGCCTAGTAGTAACAAAGTTATGTGATTAAAAAGGTACCAGCTACTATCAATAGGAGTGATTTTTTTCAAAACCAGTCACTTTACAGTCAGTAGAATCAAACTGTTTTACATTCAGTGTCGTTACCATCTCTTCTGTGTTGTGATAAAATCTCTATTAATTAAAGGACCTAGGTAAAATGTCACTTCTGTGAAAACTGTACGTGTCCCCTGTATCTTTCCATGATAATGCATATTATTATGTATTGTCAGGATGGTAATTAGCTTACTCATTTGGCTTCTGTCAAGAAAGCAGGTCTACTATGAGTAATATGAAAAACAAATCAAAGGTTTTCATATAAGGATAAGCCATAGTTAACTGGGAGAGATGGTGAAGAAGTCTCTTACCTCAGAAGACTCTTACCTCAGCATCTGGCAGTAGACCAAGAGTCTAGCAAGGACTGGTGGTCCTGGTGAGGGGAGCAAGGACAGCAGTCAGGAAGGTTAGCAAGGACAGCAGTCAGGTTAGCAAGGACAACAGTCAGGAAAAAAGCTGGAAGTAAAATTGAGGACAGTTAGGACAACCTGGAACCCCCATCTGGCACTGCTTCCTACCTCAACAACACAGGACATCTGGAGAAGCTGATGTCCTTCACCATAAGGCTGCAGACGCTCACTTGGGCCAAGACTTGGAGAAATCAGTGGAGAGAACACACATAAGATCTAGAACTAGAATCTAGGAACATGTGCCTTCCTGAATTTCAGAGTTGCTATAGACGAGTGACATCCTTATGCACTTTGTCTTCCTTCTTGTTCTAAAGGAGCATAATTCTGTAGACATTATTCTGTAACTGCTACACCATTGTGTGTTGAGTGGATATGGGGTCAGAGAAGTTGTCTCTTTAGTTTCTAAATCTTCAGATTGAAAGGCTCCAGAAACCAAAGATCTATACTGAAGGCACCACTCTCGAGGAGCCAACTGAAATGAAAAGATTTGGACCTTGAGGCTGAACCCAATGCTATATGTGTGATAACATTCTCCTGGGATCTTGGGAGTGAGTGAATATATTTTAAATTTGGGAGTGATGTCCACAATTGAGGTTGGATACCAGACTGCAGAGGTTTTTTTGTTTGTTTGTTTGTTTGTTTTTTTAACAAGACCCTGACATTCTTTGATGCTTTTCCTATTGACTCTTCCCCCTACCCTGGGCTCTGTGACTGCCCTTCTGGTAGATTACAGGAAAAAGGACACTTTGCCAGTTTTCAGGTCCAGGCTGTAAGAAATTGGCCACTTCCACCTCCTGCTTTGTGGATAGCTCTTAGAACGCAGGCACCCATGCCATGAAGAAGCCCAGGCTATATAACAAGGCCATGGCTGGGTGTTCTAGCAGATGGCCACAGCTGGAATCCCAGCCAATGGCCAGCACCAACCAGCGGGCATGTAAGTGAGGGAGCCTTTGGGATAACTACTATCCTATCCGCTGTCTGGTAGTAACCACATGAGAAGCAAGACCCACCAAGCTGGGCCTACTCATACCCCTAGAATTCTGAGAGGTAATAGAACATGATGATGGTTGTCTTAAGCCTTAAGCTTTGGAGAGATTTATTGTATAACAGGAGATAGCTGGAAGAACATCTACTAAGGACTGATGAATGAATGCAATAATTAATGCTGAACTCATGAAGGTTTTCATTATTATTCATATTTTGTAGAATGTTGAGGTGTTTGAGGTAATTTCCTAGGGAAAAAATTGGGTGCTCAGGAGCTCAAGTAAGTGTTTTTTCTAGGACACAGAGGTAAGTTACCTTCCTTAATTTCCCATTTCAATCTTCTTTCTACTGTGTCACTAAGAAGCAGTAGTCATGATGAAATGAAACACTGATTAAGACTTTTATCTGTCATTATTAGTGTAGACATATGACTGGTCCGCCCTTTTCAGTGTTGATAACATAATTTGGATACAGTAGGAAACAATACGAGTGAATAGCTAGATTTAGTGGAATCAATATTAGGTTAATACATACAAAAATAATTTATATTTCTTATTCCCATATTTTTTTGGTTTTGTATTAGTTTAAATCAAGGCAAGACAATGAATGCCTATTCATTGAATGTCCCAGGATGTGGTACTTAAATATGGTCTCTCCCTCAAGGACTCAGTCTTCCACCCAAGGGCCAAGATTAACAAACATGAAATAGGTTCATACAGTGCCATTTATAGGAAGGTGAATTGGACCCAGGAAATCTGCTTAGATCACCTGCTGGCAATTTTTTTTTTTTTTCTGTAATAAGTCAGGTAGGAAACAATTTAGGCTTTGCAGGCCTTACAGTCTCTATGTCTCTATTTTAAGTATCCAGCTTCACCATTGTAGTGTGAACGTAACCATCAGTGATATCTGAATGAACGAGTGGGCTGTGTTAACACTTCATTAGCAAAATCAGGTGGGCAGCTGGCATCAGCCCACAGGTTGTCATTTGCTGACTCCTGTTCAAGACCTTGCCATTGGTTAGTCGTGGGGGTTAAGTCAGGTGGCAGCTCTGAGCTTTGTCTTCCTTATCTATGAAATGAGGGTAATAGTAGCAGTCTCCCTGACATTATTGGTAGGAGGGGAAGCTACAGAAAATTCCTGTAGACTTCCCTTGAAACCTCTCTTGGGCTATAGAGATGTTCGGTTGTTGTTACTGTATTTTTTCCAAGATGCCTGGCTCTGTTCTCGTAGCTATCTCTTGTACCTTTCTGGGGAAATGCCAGTTCCTCTTTTTCGCGTGGGTCTCGAAAGGAGTTGGTTAGGGCTGCCTCAGGCCCTCCTGGCCTTGGTGTCCGTGCAGTCCTCCACACAGCCACTCATATGTATCATTCCTCCCAGATCCTACTACCTAAATGAGTTGTCACTGCCCTCTTTGATATACTGGGCTACATTTTCATTATAGTACTTATCACGATCTGGAATTATCTCTTCCCTTATATCATTGCCTCTTAATGATCTGTCAGCCCCCTTATGGTATCAATTTGTTTATTTTCTGATATGTTTAGCAGTATCTCCTCAGCATCTAGGAATGTACCAGTCCAATACTGTGAATTCAACACACATGTGTTGAATGCATTGAATGAATGAAATGCACAGTTTTGTCTCACCCTATACGCAAAGGTAGAAGTGCTGCTATCTGCCTGGTCTGACCTCTAGAGTGTTCAGAATCTGGACCAGAAGTGTTACTTTTATATCATTCAGCAAAGTGCAGATATGAATTACAATATGTAAGATTTTATGAAGACATTGAAAGAGATTGAGATGGCCTGAACTACTTAGTGAGAACTATACACTGTGCATTTAACTTGAGCATATTCCTATACAACCAGTTTACGTAATAACTTCTAGAATTCCAATAGTCACTTGTATATTCTTCCTCAGTTCACCATGGCTTTGGGAATTGCATTCACTCTGCCCTGAATAAGCATTTCTCCTTTCTTTCTTCCAGGTATGTTTATTCATTTCCACATGCCCTGAGCTTCTGTATACTTGGGATGGGCACCGGCTTATTCCAGAGCCCATGATTATACTGTTTACAGAAAATGTCCTATTCTGCTTATTTGGTTGTTGTAGTTCACTTGGCAAGAGCATGCTTTCTCAGCTGCATATCTGCAGAGTTAGCCCACCAATGTGGTTATTTGCCAACTGCTCTATATATTGTAGTCGTCAATGCTCTCTGAGCCTTTCTTACTTTCTGTGTTTTGATTCTCTTTGGGAATGGGAGTGAGGTTCAAGGGCCACTCTTTTTTACTGGTGGTGTACTTGCCAAATTGGGTTTAAGGTGCAAGCAGATTGCCTTTTATTGCCTTTTGCAGAGAAACATATATACCGTAGCACCAAGGTAACACTCCCAAACACTCATTCTGGCTAAAGCAGATCAGGATTTTACTGAGAATCTGTTTCAGCACTGGTAAGATGGAGGCCTAAAAGCCCCAACGTTCATTACATGCTCACTGAACCTGACACATTTTTCTGAGGGATACAGAAGAACAGTGACAAAGGGGAGTGTCAGGGCCATCTTTAAATAAGTTGTATTCAAAAGCTGGATTCCTAAAGGCTGAGTAGGGGCCGAGCTTCCCAAAATGTGAAGAAAATCCCCTCAACATCTTTCCCATCGTGTAGATGATCCGATGCAAAGTCAAACATTTCAGGTTTTCTTACTTAATAGGACTGGGTTGGAGAGGCAATGAGTTAAACAGATTATACAGGAGTTCCACGGAGTCTGAGAATTTAAAGAACATTTCTTTGTGTATTTTCTATGTGCCATTTTCTCTGTCCCTAATTTAATCCGGCAGCACTCTGAAGGTGTGGTAAGAGATAAAGTGTGAGAGTTTGTTTGGGCTGGCTTGCCAAGTGATTTGAAAGCCTTCTTAAGGACTGTGAATGCTGCCTTGAAGGGTAACTGGTGGATGCTGACAGGTTTAAGCAGTAAATTACTTTGTCAAATTTACAATTTAAAAGCTACCTCTGGCTGCAGCGTGGGAGATGAATTGGAGTATGCTGAGACTCTAAGCAAGCTGAAGATTCCTGAGCCTGCTGCCACTGTCTCTAAGCACCAGAACAAGTAAAACAGGGGATAGGGATCCCACAGAGAGGGTAGGGAGAGAGATCAGGTTCTGGGGAAACCACCCCTTAGTGGTAGCTTTTGAGCAGGGCCCGGTGCCACTCTAGGTTTGGCCTCTGATTAGTATGTCCCCCACTCCCTCCTCAACCTACCCAAGCTCTAACACCCTGAGGTGCAGAGGGGCATGGAAAAAATCAGACCTAACTCTGATACAATGAGAAGGAAAATCACCTTGAGTCTTCCCATAGCCAGAAGAACTCAGTTCAGATGTTTGCTGACTCTTTAACTTCAGATCACTAGTGAAACACAGTATGTAAGGGAAGTGCACGCACACACACACACACACACACACACACACACACACACACACCATCTCAACCCTCAAGTCCTTGTGCACTGTAAGTTAATTATGGAACCTGCTGGTGAGACAGTTGGAGCCAAGATTAGCTTGGGCTACTCTTGCCAATTCCTAGATTCAACTCTACCCTTCTGGGATCCTGCATCTCCTTTTCCCTAATGGTCATTGGGAGTCTGCAACAGAATGGGACAAAGTCAAGGCAGGAACTGAGTCAAGTTTCTCAGGAAGCTGAAACACGGATGGCATTTACGGACCTGGAATTCCACTCAGAGATAGGGCTGCGCTGTGTAACCCAAAGTGGCAAGTGCTGAGTCACAGGATTCTGAATAATGACTGTAAGGTTCAGCCCACAGTGGGCGAATTCAGTGACAGGCAAGGGCTTTTGAATCTCTAACTTCTACACACCATGGCCTTCTACACACATATTTGATTTACCTGTTTCAACGTGCACACTGGCAAAGGATGGTTTTATAATAATGATGATGTTGGTAATAATGGTAATGAAAGAAGGAGGGAGATGGAAAACAATACAAAATAAAAAAAAACAGAGGGAGGGAGACAGAATCACAATGAACAGAAAGCAGGTGATTCTACCCCCATTTCTCCACTCCTCTGAATATTTCCATGATTGCATGTGACACTGGAGACAGAAGTGTGCGGTTGGAGTCTGAGTCTTATATTAAATATTCATATTTCTCCTACCACATGTTCCATAGAAGCAAGTCAGCAATGTCTTCTGTGCTCAAGGAAGGAAGAAGCAATCTGTCTGTACAGTGGAGGGAAAGCATGATGTGTTAGATGAATGAGAAATTCTTACTCTTCAACTTAAAACTTTCCCAAAGGATTTTGGAGGATGATTTGGACTTAATTTTCATCTTGAGCATAGACTTCAGAAGTGACCAGGATTAAGACCAGATGACTGGCCCTCTGTACGTCTGCTGCAAACTCGGGGTGGCCTTCATGTCTGTATTACAATGGATTGTCATGAGCTCAAAATTAGAGCAGATGATATTATCTTCATTTTTGCAGATGAGATTAATGAGACTCAGGGAGTTACCAACCAATTAGTAACCAGGCCCATGACTAAAATTTCATGGAGGCATTTTTCACCTCCTGTCTGATGCTCTGTTCTAGAATTTTCCGTCTTAGTCCTGGAGATTTCCTCTTCAACTTGCATGGATTATGCTCAGGTTTCTATTTTCCGATGGCACGCTGTCCCCAGGAAAAAACAGTCCATAAATCCCACACTTGCTGACTCCTCACAAAATGTCTATTCAATGGTTCTCAGGCAGAAACCTAAACCTCTATTTCAGAAACCGATTCCATGAAGTCAGACTGGCAAGATCTAGTAAGAAGAAGAGCCAAACACCAGGCCATCTAACTATAGTCTAGTCCCAGGTCTGTCTCTGATTAGCTTATGTGATCCTGGGAGACTTAGCTGCCTCAGTTTCTTCCTTGGTATATAGGGAAATAAAGTCTCCCTGGCCTGGCTCACAAATTGCTATGATCTCTAAATGAGAAAGCATGCACGAGCCTGTTGGGTAGTGTGAAGTGCCGTAAAGGGAAAGATCTTGACAGAAGCTAGAGGCAAGCCATACAGGGGCTCTTCTGTTTCATCTGGCCAGAATCTTTTCCACCATGGAGGGGGGCTCTTTCCCCACTTCCCTTTCTCAGAGTTCCACGTCCCAGCATCAGGAAGAAGTTGCAAGTATGCCCCCATTGCCACCAAGGAGGAAGTACAGAACACTCTGCAACTTTTTTAACCTGACTTAGAGCCTTGCCTGTCATCCTTTCATCCATCCATCTATCCATCCAACCATCCATCCATCCATCCATTCGTCATATATTTAATGAAAACCTATTCTGTGAAGAACTGGAGATATGGAATTGAAAAACAGAGTTTTTCCCTCAAAGGATCTAGTCTAGTAGGGAAAGTCTGCACATAAGCTACTTCAGAACAATCCAACTGGGTGTGGGTGTGGGCATGGGTGCGTATGCTTCTTAAGAACAAGCTTTGATGAGACTGTAGGACATAACTAAACAGACTGGTGAGACTTTTCTGAGAATGCCACCCTTCTGTGGGATCTGCAGGAAACATAGAATCATCCAGATAGCACAAGGGAGATTACTCCCAAGGGAGCAAATCCCTTCTGCTTCCTTAGCAGTAGGGACCATGGCTCAGCCGCAGGTAGGGGTTTTATGTGCACTGTGACATTGAATTCTCACAGGCTCCAGAGGAAGGAGTATTATACCCTGCTTATAGGACACAGAGCAGAGGTACAGTCAGGTAAAGTATCTTCACAGGTTCCTTCAGCTGGGGAATGGCCAGGATTTCCAACCAAGTCTATCTGAAGTCCAGGACCATGTTATTAATGATGATTCAAAGCTCCCAAGTGGAGGCTCCAACAGTGTTTTTTTAGAATCACACAGAAAGTGGTTAAGCTGGAAATCACACCAAGTTCTGTCTGGTTCCAAAACTTTTGCCCTTAATTCCTCTGCTGTTCTGGAAATACAGAGGCAAATGCCACAGTTTAAGAACAATCTTTTTGTTAGAACTGTCTAGGACTGTCATAAAAAGTACCGCAGACTAGTGGCTTCAACAACAGAACTATAATATCTTACAGTTCTGGAAATTGGACGTCTGAGATGAAGGTGTCAGCAGGGTTGGTTCCTTCAGAAAGCTATGAAGAAGAAGGGGGCCATGCCACTCTAGCTTCTGGGGATTTGCTGGCAATCTTTGGCATTCTGTGGCTCGTAAATACATCATTCTATTTTTGCCTTTGTCTTCACATGGCCTTCTCCCTAGGTGTGTGTGTCTCTGTGTCCAAATTTCCTTTTTTTCTTTTTTGTTTTTAGGATACCAGTCTTATTGGATTAGGAGCCCATCTTCCTCCAGCATGACCTTATCCTAACTAATTACACTTGTACCGCCCATATTTCCAAACATAGTCACATTCTGAGGTACTGGGGGGTTTGGACTTCAACATACGGATTTGGGGGGGCACAATTCAACCCATAACAGTCATTTTGCATTGTTGAAGCATGCAATGCATGCAGATGAGTTGCAGGAAATGTGTTTAGAGAGTCAGACAAGGGCGAATCATGGAGTGCATTGTAGTCTCACTAAGGAGTTTGTGCTCTGCAGACAAGGAGCAGACTACCAGCCCTGCGCTGTTGCGGCTGCTTCCACCAGAGTGAGCATGCTGCCCTTAAGCTACAAACAGCCTTGTTTCTTCCCCCTCATTTGCTTCCACGAGGACACAAGCAGGAGCTCTTGATTGACAGCCATTATGCATAATTGACTAAGCAAGAATCTGGCTGCTGGCTGGCTCTCGCTCTGCATATAGGATCCTCACGGGGGCGCCGTTCCAGGAATCTGCCTGCCAGGCCCAGCCCTGGGCCACCTGTGTGTCTTGAATCATTCATTAGCAGGTGTCCTTGTCTCAACTTGCAAAACACAAGCATCTTGAGCAGGGAAGAACACACCATAGAGAAGTGACAGAGAACTCCAGGAAAGCTGCCTGTGAGGGGGACATTGATCAGTCACAGGCTTTGGGGCAAAGGGAATTAATGAGCTTCCGCTGGAGTGACACTCTGGCTCTCTGCTGTCAGGACAGCACCCCATATTACCCGCCAGCTTCTGTCTCCACAGAAGGCCTCGCTTCCACACCGGGCTTGAGTCATTATCATTATCTTCGGAACAGACTCTCTCCATTCTCTTTCACAGATGCTTACAAACTGGAGCTAATTTTACATGTTACCAACTTGGAGTTTATTTTGGGCTCCAGAAGTTTACATTTAGGTCTGTTAAAAAGCACAACCTGCAGGGTTGTGTGTGTGCGCGTGTGTGTGTGAAACTCATCAAGCTCCTTTAATAACTCTGAATGTGAGTTATTTGAGACTATTTTCAATGGGTTGCTAATTTCGTGCCAGAATTAAAATGGAACTTTAAACCAAAGGAACTTAGAGATGAATGACTGATTTCATTTGCTTTTCACCCCATTCCTTCTGTTGATAACTTTTCAATGGTTATTTTTGATCCTATATATTTTTGTTTCACCAAACTTTGATCTCTCACACTTTATTCGCAGTTATAAGAGATGGTGTTGATTGAGCATGTTATGTTCTAATTTTTGTAGCAATTCTGCAGGTTAGCTCGATTTTGACAGAAATTAGAAAACTGAAGTTCATAGAAGTGACTTATTTTAGCGAAGGACGCATAGAAGGAGAGTGGCAGAGTGGACATCAGGAATCACCCTTCTTTGTTTCGAGGCTGGTGGTGTTTTCTTGGGGGCTGCAGGGTTATGCATAGTCTGAATTAAGGCTCTCCCTGACCCTGGTGTCCCAAGGTGCAGAGTGGAATAAATCCTGTGATGAGTGGCATCTCCAGGGCAGCCAAGGTGCTTAAAAAAACTCCTCAGCCCCACTTGAGCAAATCAGAATTTGAGAGGCCTGGGAATGGGCACTTTCCATGTACTCCCCACAGGGCTGTGATGATCGGTAGCCTTGTGATATACTGATGTAGCAGAATGATCAATAGACTGGAAGTCAGAAAGCCTGGATTTTGCTTGGATTCTGCCATCCGCTGGGTGTTTTTAAGCAAACAGTTAATCTTTGTGGGTCTTGTGTCTGCATTTGTAGAATGAGGACAAAAGTCATTTAGTGGTAAGGATAACATGAAATCAAATCTCCGAAAGCATTTTACAACCTGTTGTAAAGTACAAATGATAGTTATTAGTATTCCTGAGAAATCACACTTAGCGCCAACTTTTGCTTATTGGATCACATCCTGCCCCCTCCAGTAAGTTCTGCCATTTCAAGGAAGTGTTCCAAAAGAGAAAAACAAAATCTTGGCTTAAATAGGAGATAAAAATAATATTTAAGAATGGCTTGATTCTGGGTTCAGAAAGGATTTATATGTTATGGTCCATAGTTTATGTGTTTGCTATTCTCCCCTCTTACTTTAGCAAAGAATTTACCACATTTAAAATCAATCCGCTTGCACTTTACACAAATTTTGCATATCCATCAAAATAAATAGAACCAAGTCAATGAGTATTTTTGCTTAAAGCTGCTGCTGACCACACTTAACCTTCAAACCTCAAGCCCAGGGTATCCTGATATCTGAGTCCATCTTGGCAAAGCTTGGAGTCATAGTAGGAGCCTTGGCTAGGTGGGGTTTGGAATTGTCCTCAATCCAGAGATGTGGTGTTAATTGCCATAATTATGGGTCAAAAGGCCGAAAGGGATCTATCCTAGCTCTCTGAGTGCATCTTCCCACCCCACTCCAAATGAACTTTCCTTGTCTTCTAGGTTTCTCAGTTGATCTTTGCTTTTGTTTCTTCAGTTTATTGCAATATAATTCACATATAACACACTATTAGTTTAAGGTATGCAATATAATGATTTGGTATATGTATATATTATGAAGTGACTACTATAATGAGTTTAGTTAACATCCAGCACCTCACATAATTACAAATGTTTTTCTTGTGATAAGAACTTCTAAGATCTACTCCGTTAGCAACTTTCAAATATACAATACGGTATTTTTAACTTCGGTCACCATGCTGAACATTACCTTCCCAGAACTTATAACTGGAAATTTGTACCTTTTGACTACCTTTATCTGTTTCCCCAATACCCACCCTCCAACTCTGGCAACTACCAATCTGTTCTCCATTTCTATATGAGTTTGCTTCTTTTAAAATTCCTCATAAAAGTGAGATCATATAGCATTTGTCTTTCTCTCTTTGACTTATTCCGCTTAGAATAGTTCCATTGGGTTACCTCCATCTTGTTGAAAATGGTGGGGTTTCCCTCCTTTTTTTTTTTTTTTTGTTCCAGCTGAATAATATCCCATTGTATATGTACACCGCATCTGCTTTACCCATTCATCTACTGATGAACACTTAGATTGTTTCCATGTCTTGGCCACTGTAAATAATGCTGCAATGAATGTGGAGGTAAAGATATATCTTCAAAATGGTGATTTTTTTTCCCCCCTTCGGGTAAATACCCAGAAGTAAATATCCAGACTTGCTGGATTGCATGGTACTTGCATTCCTAGTAGTTCATGATAGTTCTGATTTACCTTGCAAGTTTTGTCTGAGTAAAGACTTGGCTGTGACTCAGATCTCCAATCCAAGACTCATCATCGCCCTTCCCTGGGGCTCCATGCCCCTTCTTGTAGCCCCTGGAATCCCCTCAGACAAGGAACCATCATCCAAATTAGGCATATCACTTTGAGCAGGGACAAGCCTTATCTTGAACCCAGACTCTCCAGGCCCATTCCTTGATGGGAAACCTTGACTCTGCACCCTTTCTCCTCTTACTTATTCAAGCACATGGCTTCTGAGATGTTTCCCTTTCCTGCTTCATCACTGTTTTTTCTCTCATTACATCATTCACATCAGCATGCAAGCGTGCAGTAACTAACCTAAAGCAACCAGACAGAACCTTTGATCTGTAGGACTTGTGGCTACTCCCCCCATTTCACCATGTGTGTTTACAATAAAACTCTTTTAAAAATGTTGTCTTTACTCTCCACTCATCTCTCTTTTTCTCATCTCTACTGTTATCCCACCATGTCATGAAAATACTCTTGTCAGTCTCTACTCAATGATCTCTCTGTTGCTAAGTCCACCAGTGACATCCACTTATCCAGCCACATGCCCGATAGCAGCTGAATACAGTGGTCCACTTCACCTTAGACTCTTGTCTTTACTTGGCTTTCAAGATTCTACTCTGACTTCCCCTCCAACCCCACTCACTTCCCCTCGTTTCTCTCCTCTCTCCTCTCTCCCCCAGTCTCTAAACACTTAGAGGGTTAGACCTGCTACTTCTGTCTCTCTGTCTCTCCCAAGTCAGATTTACTGTGAGATCATTTGCATACAGTAAAACTCCCCCTTTCTTGATGTTCAGTTCTGTGAAATTTGACATACACACACATCCGTGCAACCACCACCACACTTGAGATATAGTGCATTTCCATCACCCAGAAAGTTCCCTAGTGCCCTTTTATAATGATCCTCTTCATCCTCCCGAGTCTATAGCACGAACTAAGAGATAGAGATAGGTAGAGATAGAGGTAGAGATAGAGAGAGAGCTAGAGATAGAGCTAGAGATAGAGATAGAGATAGAGATAGATAGAGATGATAGAGATGATAGAGATAGATAGAGACAGTCACAGAGATAGAGATTTTTTTTTCTGTTGTCTTTTCCTTCTCCATGGTGTCATGTAAACAGAATCATACAATATGCAGCATTTGAAGTCTGGCTTCTTCTATTAACATAGTGATATTTGAGATGCATTCATGTTGTGTGTATCTATACTATTGCTCAGTTAAATTAGATTGTATGGATTTACCACAGTTTGTTTATCTGTTCACCAGGTGCCAGGCATTTGGATTATTTCCAGTTTGAGACAATTATGAATAAACGCCCTCGTAGAGATCATTGTCTGAATATATACTTTCATGTATCCTAGGTATAACTATAAGTGCAATTACTGTGTCGTGTTGTACATGATATAGTAATGTTCCACATTATGACAATTCAGGTTGCTCTATATTTTTGTCAGCACTTGGTATTGCCAATTTCTTTCATATTCTAGTTGAGGTGTGGTGGCAACCTAAGGTTACAAAGATCTATGCTTTCTTCAAAAAGTTTTGTAGTTTTAAGTTATATATTTATATCTCTGATTAATTCTGATTTAGTTTTGTGTATGGTGTGAGGTTTGGGTAGATTGTTTTTTTTTTTTTTTTTTTCCTATTACTATACAGTTGTTCCATCAACATTTATTGAAAAGACTAACAATTCCCCAACTGAGTCACCTTATATTTGTTGAAAATAAATTGACCCTAAATAAGTGGATCTATTTCAATTTTATTGATCATATGTGTTTTCATTAACCCAGGCCTCAGCAAACTCTGGCCCATTGCCTCTTTTTGTATAACCCATAAATTAAGAATAATTTTTACATTTTTAAATGGTAAAAAAATACAAGAAGAATATTTCATGACACCTGAAAATTATATGAAATTCAAATTTAATTTCTATTGTCTTATAGGAATGTAGTCACGTTCAATCATTTACATATTATTTGTAGCTGCTTTCATACTATAATGGCAGAGTTGAGTAGTTGCATCAGAGAACCTACCACCCACCAGCCTAAAATATTTACTTTCTAGCTCTTTAAAGATTTTTTTAAATTTATTTATTTATTCGAGACACAGAGATACAAAGTGAGAGAGAGAACATGAGCAGGGGGAGAAGCAGAGGGAGGGGGAGAGGCAAACTCCCCACTGAGCAAGGAGCCCGATGTGGGGCTTGATCCCAGGACCCTGGGATCATGACCTGAGCCGAAGGCAGATGCTTAACCATCTGAACCACCCAGTGGTCCCTACTTTCTAGCTCTTTAAAGAGACACTTTGCCAACTGTTGTTTTAACTGATACAACATTTTCTTGATTACTGTAGCTTCACAGAAAGTCTTAAAATCAGGTAGTCTGAGTTCTCCAACTTTCTTCTTTTTTTTTCAAAATTGTTTTGACTATTCTAGTTACTTTTATTTTCCACATAAATTTTAGAATTAGTTTGTTGATTGTTTTAAATGTCTGCTTGTAGTTTGATTGAGATTATGTTGAATCTGTAGATTAGTTTGAGTAGAATTGACAGTTTAACAATAATGATTTTCCAACTCATGATCATGATATATTTCTCTATTTTCCTAGATCTACTTTGGCTACTCTGATCAATATTTGTACTTTTCAGCACATAACTCTTGCACATACTTTATAAATTATTACAAAATAATTTCTTATCCTTTGATGCTATTTAAGTGGTATTGGTTGGTGAATTTCAAATTCCATTTGTTCATTCCTAGTATAGAGAAATAAAATTATCTTTTCAACATTTATCTAGTGTCCTATAACCTTGCTAAAATGATTTATTGGTTTGATTAGCTTTTTTGTAAGTTTTTGGTATATTCAATAAAGACAACCATGTTGTTTGAAAAGAATATAGGCTTATTTATTCTTTTCTACTTAGCACAACTTTTATTTTATTTTATGTTTTATTTTATTTTATTTTATTTTAATTTTATTTATTGCATTTGGTAGGAACACCAGTAAGATGTTGAATAGGAATTGAAAGAGCAGGCATCCTTACCTTGTTTCAATTTTAGGAGGAAAGCATTTAGTCTTCCACATTAAAAATTATGTTAGCTGTAGGTTTTTGTAGGTGACCTTTATCACCTTATCATTGATAATGTTTACTTTAACTTCTAGTTTGTTTAAAAATTTTAACATAAATAAGCATTGAAATTTATAGAATGATTTATCTGTGTGTTTAGAGATAATCATATATATATTTTTTCTTATTTAGTCTGTTAATATGATGAATTGCATTAATTGATTATCAAGTATTGAACCAAACTTAGATTTCTGGGGTAAAATCAGCTAGATCATCATATGTTAATCTTTTTATATATTGCTGGGGTTTTTTTGATAACATTTCATTGAGAATTTTTCCATCTGTGTATGAGGGATAATGGTCTGTAATTTTTATTTTCTATGATTTTTTAATGGTCTGAAATTTCTTTAAAAAATTTCTTTGTCTGGTTTCATTTATAGGGTAAATTCTGGCCTCATTGATCAAGTTGGGAATTGCTTACTCTTTTATTTTCTAACAGAATTTGTAGAGGACTGATAATATTAATTCCTTAAGTGTTTGACAGATTTTCCAGTGAAGTCATCTGGAAAATGGAAATGGGGAAAAATAAAAATTAAAAAAGAATAGGCTACTTGCCATAGAGCTCAAATAAAACTAAATTCAAAATCGAAAATTTTCAACATGAATTGGCTTGACCTGGGCATTTTGCCAATCCAGAAATCACTGCCATGTGCAGGTGAATACACTGATTGGCTTAAGCACAGAAAACATGTCCTCTCTATAACTGTACCAGTCTCACTTAAAAGACTAAGACTGGAGAAAGAAATTTCCTTCGTGGAAAATAGGGCATAATTCCTAGAGGAAGGGTGAGTGGATGCTGAATGGCATAAACAGAAGTTTCTGTAAATCACCAGTCCTTTTTGCTGCCAAATGTGCAGAACTGGGGGTCAATGTGGGGAAGTTACAGGGAGACATGAAGGGCTATTTTAAGTATAGGAAGAACTTCATAGCAATCAGAATGCTCCAAGGATAGAATAGATGATCTTTAAAAAGTGGTTACCTCCTCATCCCTAATGGCACTGATATAAAAGATTGATAATTGCCTTCAGAGTTATAGTAGATTAAGTCAGGGGAAAGCATATTTTCATTTCAACCAGATTCCATCATCAACCATCATTTCTGTGATTCTGTGATTCAAAGATATCTGAAGTCAATGTAAAATTACTCAGTAAAGGAATTGTCTGGTCAAGAACTTTTGTGGATATTCAGAGACAAGGCCATTTGAGAGCAAAGTGGACACAGAATAATGCTGGAAATGAGATTTAATCTGGGTCTGGAAGCATATGTAGACTCTGGAAGTAGGAGCAAATAGGGGAAGAAGGAAGGGCATTTAACATGTATTGAAAAGTTGACCAAAATTGTTTGTACTTAGCATAGTGCCTGACACTTTGTAGATACTAAAATAAGTATCAACAACATAAAGAATAACCAAGTGAATAGACGAACATAGGTTTGGAGGTGATAAATAAACCAATTTGGCTGGGGTTGGGAGCTTTATATAAGAACCAATTTATTGGGAGAAAAAAATATGTTGATACTAAATTGAAGAGGTCCTTGATGGCATTTAGACTAATGTCTAAATGTTTCAATTCTCTATGGGGAAGATAAAAGGAAAGTAAATGCATGAATATTGTATCAATGAGGAATATTTTTACTCTCCCATATTTATCTAATTTTTTAATCCATTGGTCTAGCATTATTTTGTGTTTATTGCATTTAAGGTTTTGTTAGGTTTTTTTAGAAGATTTTATTTATTTATTTGTTTATTTGAGAGAAAGAGAGAGGGAGAGATGGAGTACCTGGGCGGCTCAGTCAGTGAAGCATCTGCCTTTGGCTGAGGTCATGACACCAGGGTCCTGGGATTGAGCCGGGAATCAGGCTCCCTGGTCAGTGGGGAGTCTGCTTCTCTCTCTGCCCCTCCACCCCCGCCATTCATGCTCTCCCTCTCTCCCAAATAAATAAATAAAATCCTTAAAAAGAAAGAGAGAGAGCACGAGTGGGTGGAGGAGCAGAGGGAGAGGGACAAGCAGACACTGAACACAAAGCACAGAGTCCGACATGGGGCTTAACCTCATGACCGTGAGCCAAAACCAAGAGTCAGATAATTAAAAGACTGAGCCACCCAGGCAGCCCTGCATTTAAGCTTCTGATCCAACTCTTTCCCCTGCAATAATATCTAAGACATTCTGAAAAAATAAGTATGGCTTTATTTTATTTTATTAATTTTATTTCATTTAATTTTATCTCATTTTATTTTTTTTAAGTTTCAGCAGACTTTTTTTTAAGTTGAGTATAGTTGACACTCATGTTATATCCCAGTTTCACATGTACAACATAGTGACTCGACAAACCTATACATTCTTCTGCGTTCATCATGAGCGTAGCTGCCATCTGTCACCATACAACACTATTACAATATCTTTGACTATATTCCCTATGCTGTGCCTTTTATTCCTGTGACTTATTCATTCCATAACTGGAAGCCTGGATCTCCCACTCCCCTTCACCCATTTTGTGCCCCACCCCCTGCTGCCTCTGGAAACCATCATTTTGTTCTCTGTATTTATAAGTCTAATTCTGCTTCTTGTTTGTTTGTTCATTTGTTTTGTTTTCTGGGTTCCACATATGAGTGAAATCATATGCCATATTTTTAAAGTTTATACATCTTTGCAATTCTCTTTTACTGTGTGACTTTTATAATTCTTTTCCATTCTAAAATAATCTTTGAGATTTTTGTGTGTTTCTTGTTGCTTCTGGTGATTAAATTTGGGGAAAAATTCTATGGGAATGTAGTATTTAAACTGAACTTTCTTGTTAATATGAAACCATATTTTTTGTAGGCTCTATTATTCTTTGTAGCAGATATGCATTATTGTAATCCATGAAGTCAAATACTTTTATCTTGATTTTAAATGTTTCTTTTTTTCTTTCTAATGTCCACACCCAGAAACATTTTTACAGAAATTCTGTGACAAAGAAACTCAGCTTATATAATTCCATGAGACATTTAAAATGTTTTTTCATAATCTTTCTGAATTTGCAGTAAGTTTCAAACAGTATATCAATAAAGTTAATTTATTCACCAAAAGGGTGTTTTGGAAGGAAAATATTGGGTTAGTGATTAGACAAATTGGTTTCTGGAACTTTGCCACTAAGTAGCTGGATAACTTTGGACAAACTCCTGTATGCAATTCTGTTGCCTATTTTACAACATGAAATGAGTTAAAATAAACAACATTAAGAACTTAATTTTATGATCATTGTATCTCATGATGTTCACTGTAATGAGTTTTAAAGGGGAATAAAGATTTAAGTAAAAATATTGTAGGTAACTTTGGACATGTTGAATTTTAGACACATGTTATGTTTTTAGAAATGCCTTACAAATTCTTAAAAAGGAGGTCTGGGAAGAAGACAGAGAAATAATAAAAGATGGTAAATATCTTATTCCACTGTCTTCTGGCATAAAGGGTTAGTGTCAAAAATTTTGATGGTTACCTAATATTCTTTCCTGTATAAGTGACTAGGTCTTTTTATTTGGATGCCACAAGGGTTTTCCTTTCTTTTATATAGTCTTGGCATGCAGCTTATATTAAGACTGCACAGGGTTTGGGATGCCTGGGTGGCTCAGTCGTTAAGCATCTGCCTTTGGCTCAGGTCATGATCCCAGGGTCCTGGGATCGAGTCCCACATTGGGCTCCTTGCTCAGTGAGAAGCCTCCTTCTCTCTCTCCCTCTGCTGCTCCCCCTGCTTGTGC
This sequence comes from Eumetopias jubatus, assembly GCF_037043125.1. NCBI lineage: Eukaryota > Metazoa > Chordata > Mammalia > Carnivora > Otariidae > Eumetopias > Eumetopias jubatus. Next base: position 194,295,540 of record NW_028274808.1, on the reverse strand, counting down.
TCTCTCTCTCTGACAAATAAATAAATAAAAATCTTTAAAAATATATATTAAAAAAAAAGGACTGCACAGGGTTTAAACTCACTGTGTGGTGTGTGTATTTATGTAGTTCTAAGTTGATTTTATTTTATTTCAATAAACTTTCTTAAATTATAGCCTCAGAATTTATTATTTTTTTTAGTTTCCTTCAAGACCAAACCCCTATTAAATGTTCACTAGATTTTCTTTGTTTATTTTCCATAGTTGACATGTTTGCCTTGAGTTTTATTTATCTCTAATTTTTTGGGAGGGGGCTTTAGGTATTTTTGTCATTTCTGTCTTCTGTTTTTTAAAGATAGTATCTGTATTTAATTTAGTTTTGTGTTTCTTCTAGATAGATCTTCATTTATGAAATTATTTTTAAATCTGTTTTGTGAGTTGTCACCTCTTTTTCAAAATCTTCCTTTCCTTAAATCACATAATTGATAAAATTTATCTACTTTTGATTTATGGTTTCTTTTATAACTTCTATCATTTTCCCAATATCTTTAAGGTTTTTAGAAATATTTGCCTACAGATTTTTTACCTGCTTCACAGAATTCTGGCAGGATTTCATTATCTGTGCCAACTTTATTCTGCTCCTTATACTATTTTTTCTCATAATAGCATCATGCATAATTCTCTTCTGTTCCTTGTTTTTACATGATATGAGTTTTCCTGTACATGTGGCTTCAAACTTTCTGATAACTACACTCAAAAGAATTTTTTTTTATATTCTCTTTTCTTCCTTTCTATTTTGCCTGTTTTACTCAATTTATAGGTCCTCACAACAATCCTCCATGTGGGGCTTTGTCCTACAACAGAAATTTAGATTGTTTGCCGAGGGAGTTGGAAGGGCTGAGAGGGCTCCAGCACCTCACTGCCCTTCCCTTACTTTCACATGTAAGCTGGAAGTCTAGAGAGCCACTCTCAGTTTGGGTTGCTACTCTCACACTTTCCAGTAAGTACCTCTGGTGGACTCCATGAGGTACTGCTCACATTTCCCTTTCAGGAACGGAAGGCTGATTCTCCCGTCTGCTAGGAGCATAGCCAGAGATGACCCTTAACTGTTAGCCCTCTGTAGGGATTGCCACAGCCAGGAAAAATCCGTTTCACCAAAGATCATACTGCCTTGCAGGATTCACCCAGTCCATGACTGATCAATAGGAAAGTATAATAATGTCCAGGCAGCCCGACATGGGGACACAGCTGAAGGTCTATTCTAGCGCCAGAGCTTCCCAGGAGATGGGTTGAAGCGGTCTTTAGAACTGTATCACAGGTGGACTTCTCCCCTTGCCCAGTACTGCCTCCAGTGTCTCTTTTCCACAGGATTTGACTCTAAAAGCACCTTCTGATAATATCTATTATGCAAACATTACCCTTCCCTGTCTCCTTCTGGGTGAGTATAAACTGCAATATTACGGTGATTTTGTAGCTTTTCTGCTCTCGGGGCTTCCAGATGTCCCATTTGTCTTCCTTCTGCTTTTCACCTCACAGGTGCTGGTGTCATGGAGGCTCACAGCTGTTGGCGGTTTGTCGCTACCTGCTTATATTTTTGAGGTTTGTGGACATACTAATCACCTGGTTCTATTGTAGAAATTGTCCGTTGGTTTTCATTGTGGGATCCCCGTTTCTGTCCTTGTTTTATCTGGGGATGGTTAGAGTTGAGTTCTAAGAGTTTCAAAAACCCCATTTTTTCCACCACACTATTTTCCTCAGTACTATCTCCCACTGCACACTTTCGAAAATATCATAAACGGAAGGATGAAAATGAGGTGGTGACTTGAGGGGAAAGCAGAGTCAGCAAGGATGTTTTAAGATAAGAGATTGCCATTAACAATATCCCTTAATTTAACACTAAGTTGGATGCTAGGGAAATAAAGTAGGAAGTTCACTGAATATGCAGTCATGAGACCTGAGTTCAAGTTCTGGTTTTGCCAGGTGCCTTATAATCTGAGTAAATCGCTTATCCCAATTAAATATCAGTTTTAGTATCTGAAAAAATGCAAATGCAAATACCTTCCCTGACTATATCACAGGAGAACTATGAGGCTAAAAAGGCAGTATTTCAAGCGGAAGCTCCGAATAAACATGAAGCAACTTAAGAGTAGCTTTCTATCTGAAAGCCATGTAGGATGGGCACAATTTGACTAATTCAGCTACTGATGAAATTGACACAAAGCCAATAAGCCAAAAGAGATTGGCAAATGTTAACTCCAGCAACACAATTTCTCCAGAAATTCCAAGAGAGATGAAGGAACATCACTCGGATTTTTCAGTTACAGCATCAAAGTCTCCAAAGGGTTCAAAGACAGGTTTTATAGGGGTTAGTCTATGGTAGGCACAGTTGAATGATGCTGTTGATTTCAGAATGCAAATGTGTTTGTTTTAGCAAAAGGAAAGAAGATGAATGAAGGGCAGAAACAAAAGAACCCATTTCTTCTGTAAATCTTTCAGTGAACTTGCAACAATGAGGACTTTCTCTCCTGGGGAGACAAGGTTCCTAGGAGGGAATATGAAAAGAAAAATTAAAGGAAAGGAGAAAATAACATAAAACAAAATAACCTTAGGGCTTTGAGCTATGTCTTCATTCTTGGCTCTGTTTTATATCTTAATTGTTGTTGTTTTTATTTCTATTTTTTTCATAAAAAGTTTTCTGGAAAAGACACAGTGTTTTACAATGTAGGCACTCAATCAATATTCACTGCAGAGCATTTGGCTCCAAGCATTTTTGCATAGTAATTTTGCAAATTATTTTTTTTAAATAAGCCATTGTCATGTAACCAAAGGCAGAATTTGGGAGCAAAACAGATAATTTTACTAAGGAATACTGGCAAAAATCGTATAGAAAGAACTTCTAATCACGAGATTTGGTATTATAGGAATACATATGATTTCTGGTCATTATTTGGACTTATGCAAGATTGAATGATCCAATGATTTTGAAGATTCATACGGATAATCTCATCCTTAAACATTTTTTGTGATGCTATAATCTTCTACCCCAACAGGGCCACCAGTGTAAGCCACAATAGATCTGATATAACAACTTGCCACAGGTAGCTAAGACAACCATAACTGGGATTAAGACCTAAGAGTTGAGATACAGAAACAACATCTGTGGCTTGTGTCCAGGAGCTCCTGGGTGGCTCAGTCGGTTAAGTGTCTGCCTTTGGCTCAGATCATGATCCCAGGGTCTTGGGTTTGAGTCCCATGTCGGGCTCCTTGCTCACCATGGAGTCTGCTTCTCCCTCTCCCTCTGCTCCTCCCTCTGCTCCTCCTTCCAACTTGTGCTCTTTCTCTCAAAGAAAGAAATAAAATCTTAAAAAAAACCAAATGAAATACTGTGTCCACATGACACTAACAAAGGTGAATTTTTCCCTAGAAAGTCATAGAGATCATCAGTACAATGTCACTGACAATGAGGAAGATAAAAACAGGACAATACCAAAAGGGTGAAGGTTTTCTTCCCTTTTCTCATTTCCAAGAATACCAAATATTGAGCATGGGTTATAGAGTAAAAGAAAAAACTTCGAACATAGAACTGAAGACATACGATAGAAGGAATCTAGATAGGTCATAGAAGGGCTCAAAAAACCAGAGGATGATCCTCCGTGGAAAACCATGGGAAAAACAGGGTCTCAAGTAAGAGAAACTCATCAGGAAGGAATTAAAAACAGAGACTTGCTTTAGATGATCATGAGTTCAGTGGTCTAGACTGTGCCAGAAAAATTATATATCTGATACTGACCGAAAAAAAAAAAAAGTCTTGAATTTGATACCAGAGAAACATTATCAGTGATTAGCTTGGAATTCTGGGGAAACAAATAGATCCTTGAAGTCTGGAGTCAGGCAAATACTGTTTAATTTATAAAAAAGAAGAGCAAGGGTGGACACAAAATATTAAAAGTTAGTGACTTGGCACAGTATTTAGCATAATGTTGATCACGGAGAATTCATCAGGAAAAAAAAAAAAGAGTTTGTTGAGTGACCAAATGAATTAGTTCCTAGGTAAAAGGCAAGAATCAATTAAAAAAAAAAAAAAGCATTGGTTCATGGAAAATGAGTCCTTGCAAACTAAACATTTTTGACAGAGTTGTTAGACTCAGAAATAGATACATATTTTTACCTGGATTTGACAAAAATCTCATGGTCCCGTCATGTCCAACATATAGAAATGGGTCATATGACAGTATAATAATTTAATTCATAGGTGATTGCATAAAGCATAAAGACAAAATTAATAAATCAATGTCAAACTTGACAGAGGTCCCTACTGAGGCCTCTGAGGATCTTGGGTTTTTTTTATTTTTTTATTTTTTTTTAAAGATTTTATTTATTTATTTGAGAGAGAGAGAGAGAAAGAGAGAAACAGCATGAGAGGGGAGAGGGTCAGAGGGAGAAGCAGGCTTCCCGCTGAGCTGGGAGCCTGATGTGGGACTCGATCCCAAGACTCCAGGATCATGACCTGAGCCGAAGGCAGTCGCTTAACCAACTGAGCCACCCAGGCGCCCAGGATCTTGTTTTTAAACCTGTTATAGTCAACATTTTAATTAAACACTGATCTGATTAGAGATACATGGAAAGTTGTAGATAACATGTAATAGGAAGTGTTAACTCTCCTGAGTGATAGAATCAAGGTTCTCCAAGATCCTGACAGTGTCTTCTGATTATTCGGCTTACACGGATGATTTTTTTTTTTTTTTAAAGATTTTATTTATTTATTTGACAGAGAGAGCGAGAGAGCACAAGCAGGGGGAACAGTAGAGGGAGAGGGAGAAGCAGGCCTCCCGCCAAGCAGAGAGCCCGATGCGGGGCTTGATCCCAGGACCCTGAGATCATGACCTGAGCTGAAAGCAGACGCTTAACCATCTGAGCCACCCAGGCGCCCTGGATGATTTTTCTTTTTAAGGACCATGGGATAGCCCCCTTCTCTTTCCTTTGACTGAATGTTGGAGATAAGCTTAAGAAGCCAGCTATTTGCTATATTTTCTCTGGCTTCACCTTCCTTCTTTGAAATTTTAAAATCCACATTTAGTATCCCCATCAGAGGCATCTTGTGTCAAGACTGCCATCCTAAAATTTAGATTTCCTATTGGATCATATCATTTACTCTCATTTTGTTAATTTAGTCATTCATCCGTTCATTAATTCATCTAACATTAGCCAAGTGCCAACATCGTGCTGGAAAAAGTGAAATTAATATGATAGTTCTTGTCCTTCACAAGATCGTAACTGATAAGGATGAGCACCCAGAGACATTAATAAGTAATTATAACGTAATATGATGAATTAAATGAGAGAGGTAAACATGGAAGTTACAGGAAATAAGGACCAGAGAGAGTAGGAGATACTGGGGGAAGAGCCACAGATGGAGGAGCAAAAATTTCTGATAGTTGTTAAAATTAAATACAAAAACTAAAAAACAAAATAAACAATTAGCGAAAATTAAAGGCAGAAGTAAGGGTTAGGGTTTTATGGTTGTATAAAAAGGCATCTCATTCTCTCAGAAACAGAAGAAAACAAAGTCCCCTCTTCTTCTTTCTTCACAAAGCACTTCAACTTGCAGGCTATGAACCCAAAATCTTGGCCAGCACTCTCTCTAGTGGTGGACCTAAGAACTACCCCTCTGCAGTATCCCAAATTGTAAGAACATGAGTAAGATGATGCACATGAAGATACTCAGGACATATAAAGTAGTTAATTATTTGTTGAATCTGGGTAAGAATAAATACATTAACCATATAGAAATATATCCTCCAATTAATTCCAATGAATAAAAAAATTGTATCAGTGAGATTTCACCCAATGAGAAGCAACACCAACCAAAAAACAAACTTGCACAGATATTCTGGGACTTAGAAATTTACACCACAGTAAAGGGGGATCTGGCACAGGAGAAGTCTAATTTGATTCCCAGCTAATTTACTAGTTCTTGATGCCAACAAGTCATTTCAACAATCTGTACCTTAGTTTCCTTAACTGATGTGTTGGCATTGACCACGTGTCCCAGTTGACCTGGGACTGTTTTGGTTTATGTCAGTTGTCCTAGATAATTGTTAATAACATCTTATTTCACTTCCTAAAGTCCTCCACTTGGGTTATAAACTACATAGTCACCGGTATTGCATGATCTAAGGGTAATGTTCTTTTACCTTCATGGGAAGAATGCAATGAGCATGGGGGAATGGAAGTGTGGTCATGACGTAGGTGCTTTGTTCTTGCTTAGTGTATTTTTACACTGAAACTGTCCCTTTGCGGCTAATCTCACTAATGACCATAATTAATGTTTCTTTCTGTCCTCACTGTGTCATGTCAGGAATGAACGGAGAGAGTGTAGGCTGTGGGTCTTCTCATAAAATTAAAAAAAGTTAGCTTTACCCAGGAAATGGGAAATCCCTCCTGAATCACACATTTCTTTGTAAACCATGGGATCTTGAATTCTTTTTAAAAATTTTGCAGGTTTAACAAATAATTGTGAAACATGGACATTTCCACTAAAATTGAAAAGGCATGGAAAAAGAAATAAAACCAGGATAATGAATGCCCTGTATTTTAGGTTTGTGCTAAGCTGGGCATCCCCACAGCTGCACATTCAGTTCCTCTAAAAACACAAATATGAAACAACCTTAATATTCTAATAATAAGTAACTAGTAGAGTAAATTATAGAGCATCCATACAATGGGACACACTGCAGTCACTCAGAACGATGGTATGGAAATATATTTATTGACATGGAAAATTGCTCATAGCATATTATCAAGTGAAAAATACAGTTGCTGAGAAGCAGGTGCAATATATTGTAAAATTATATAATATATAGTTTAGGTGTTTATGTGGTTATAGAAATGTCTGAAATGTTCATCAAAACATTAATAGTGGTTATCTCAGGGTGGGGTGATTTAAGAGGGCTTTTACTTCTTTTCCATTTTTTTTAAGCAGTAAGTATATTCTCTCTTAATAAGAACAAAATATGTGGTTTACATAAAATTATGAAAGGTATATCTCTTCGATTATCGTCTCAGAAGTTGGAATGACCAGTATGAAGATGATGAAAATAAGTGTTGACCTAAAGTAGCTGAAATAGCTAAACCTACACACAACTACAGCTTTCTCCTCCATAAGCACTGAGCCTTCCTGTAGTTCCAGTTCTTACAGCCACCCCTACCCCCAACCAAGAAGCAAAGAGGACACCCTAAATACTAACACCACAGCTCCTGTGGTTGCCAGCCTTGAGGATGATCCCCAAGGCCCCCGGCCTCTGGCTAGGGGCCCCTTGTGTAGACCTGTCCCTTTGAGTGTGGGCTGGACTTGGTGACTTACTTCTGACAAATAGGGTAAGGCCAAAGTGATTTGTGTGATGCAGAGATGAGGTCATAAAAAGCAGTATGGCATTGCTTTCTCTCTATCTCTCTTCCTGTGTGTGTGTATGTGTGTGTGTGTGTGTGTGTGTGTGTGCATGTATATCACTCATTTTGTGGGAGGCAAGCTGCCATGCCATGAAAACTCTTAGTAGACTTGGGAGAGGTCGAGAAGGTGAGGAACTAAAGTCTCTGGCCAACAGCCAGAGAGGACTTGAGGTGTGCCAAAAACTAGATGACTGCAACCCTAGACAACAGCCTGATACAATCTTATGAGAGATCCTCAGCCAAAACCACCCAGCTAAACCTCTCCTGGATTCCTGACCCACAGAAGCAAAGTGGGATAATAAATGTTTATTGTTATAAGCTGGTACATTTTTTTTGTATAATTAGTTTCAAAGCAATGGATAACAAATATAATTCCAAACACGCTTAACAAGATTTCTGCCTTGGAAGTATTTAGTTCAGGAACCCTAATCTTAGCCAGCTTTTTCTTCCATACCAGGCTCCTCCCTGCTCTACTGATAAGAAGATTCCTTGAATTGGCCGTTAGATGTTTTCTCAATATCAATTAAATTTCTTGTTTCCCTGCACTGGGTATCTAAGTCAGAAAGCTCAAAAACATCTGGCAGTTGATTTGAGGTTGAAAGCTTGCCTGGAATTGGGATTCCAGATGCATTGCTTGTTCTGACCTCTGACCCGGTTTCCCTCAGGGCCCCTTCCTCCAGAGCCGTCCATAATCCACGTGTTCTTTTCCACATGTACTCCTACAGCTGATAACTCAGAATGTAAAGCACATCTCTTCCTGGGATAAGAGCCCAAAGATTATGGGGTACTTTGTCATTGGAAATGTTGATGATTTACTATTAAATTTCAAAACAAATAGGAAAGCACTTCCATTTTGGTTATGGTGGATAATGGATATTGGAGTTATTCTTTGTCTGTAAAAGCAACAATGACAAAAACTGGATGAAATATATGAAAATATTTTTAGGCCTTGGCAACAGAGATCACAGGCTGTGGCTCATAAGTGAAGCAAAACACAACAAAGAAACAAAAACAGATGAGACAAATAATAAGCAAATAGCAACATGAAAGACTTAAATCCAGTTGTATTAATATTTACATTTTGTGTAAATGGATTGAACATTCCAGTAAAAGGCAGAAATTTGCAGACTAGGGTGCCTGGGTGGCTCAGTTGGTTAAGCGACTGCCTTCGGCTCAGGTCATGATCCCGGAGTCCTGGGATCGAGTCCCGCATCGGGCTCCCTGCTCAGCGGAGAGTCTGCTTCTCCCTTTGACCCTCCCTCCTCTCATGTGCTCTCTCTCTCTCATTCTCTCTGTCTCAAATAAATAAAATAAAAAAAAAAGAAATTTGCAGACTAGATAAATAAACAAGACCTCATATTGTGCTGTGAAGTCACACATGCTTTAAATAGAAAGACTTAAATAGGTAAAAAGTAAAATGATGGGAGAAGATATACTTTGCAGTAATTAATCATAAGAACACTGAGTGGCTATAGTAATATCAGACAACATAGACTTTAAAACAAGGAGTGTTGCCAGAGATAAAGGGGAGGATTTTATGATTATAAAAGTGTCAGTATTTCAGGGATATATAAAAAGCTAGACTGATCAAGAAAGAAATGAGATGAAACTCAAATCACTAGTATCAGGAAGGAGGGAGAGGACATAACTAAAAATCCAACCAATAATAAAAGAGACCTTAAAGATGATTGTGGAACCCTTTATGCCAATAAACATCCCTGCTTAAATAAAACAGAAGAATACATTGAAGGCCCATCTTGCCAGAACTACCTCAAGAAGAAATAGAAGATCTGAATAGCCCTATATCTATTAGAGAAAGTTAATTTGTATTTAAGTATCTTCCCACAAAGGAAACTCCAGGCATAAACGACTTCATTGGTGAACAGTAGCAAATCTTTAAAGTACTATTCAAATTATTTCAGAAAATAGAGAAAGAAGCACTTCCCAACCCATTTTATGAGGCATCATCAACTAGAACATCACAACTGGACACACATTACAATGAAAAAAATCTCAAAACTGGTATCTTTCATGAATGGACACAAAAGCCTTAAGCAAAATAATTACTAACAAGTAATTTCTGACAATATGTAAAAATGATAATGGGTCATGATCAAGTCAGATTTGTCCAAAGCATGCAAGATTGGCTTAACATTACAAAATAAATCAATATACTTCACCATTATTGGCAAAGAAAAAGAAAAAGCTACATAGTCATCTCAATAAATGCAAAAATAATTTGATAAAAACTCCCAGCAAACAAAACATCCCATTAAAAGAACAATGGATAAATATATTGTGATACATTTATACAGAGAGATTCCACTCAGGTATATACATATTTATATACACATATTTATTTCTGAGTGGTATTTCACTATATAAATAAATATATATATCATATATATATCACATATACATTTATATATGACAAACTACTGATACATGAAATAACACAGATGAATCTTAACAACATTATGTTGAGCTGATGAATTCAGACCAAAAAGAGTACATATTGTAAGATCCCATTCTATTATAGGCACAACTTAATCTATTGTGATGGAAATCAGACCCAGTGGTTGCCCCTGGGTAGGAGATACAGGTCAGATTTTCTTAGGAAGTAGTAGCTGAGAATTTTCTGGGTTGTTGCAAATGTGCCCTGTCCTGATTAGGGAGGGGTTATATGAGGATATGCATATGTTAAGAAATATTTCAATGTCCCTTTAAGCCTGTGTCTGTCATTGCATTAATCAGCTCGGGCTGCCTTAACAGAATACCACAGACTGTGTGGCTTAAACAACAGAAATGTTTTTTTCTTATATTTCTGGGGGCTAGGAGTCAAAGATCAAGGTGCCTTCAGAGTTGATTTCTCATGAAATCTCTCTTCCTGTTTGTAGACAGCTGCCTTCTCCATGTGTCCTCACGTGACCTTTGCTCTGTGAGCACAGAGAGAGAGCGAGAGTGCAGGCATCTCTTTCTCTTCTTATAGGGACAACAGTCCTATTGGATTAGGACCCCGCTCTTATGACCTCATTTCAGCTTAAGGACTTCCTTATAGGGCCTATCTCCTAATGTAGTCATATTAGAGGTAAGGGCTTTAATGTATGCATTTGGGATAATTTTAAAATAAGATTGGGGAAAGATGTGTTTATATTCTTTGGGGATTTTTATTTCTAGGGATATAAAGACTTTATCATATTCAGGGTCACATTTTTGTAAACGAGTATAGTTAATAAGTGTTCTGAAGTATTAATCAAAGGAAGCAGATGCAGTGCCTAAAACTCAACACAATTGAGCCATTTGACATGATTGGCCTTACTGGCAATAATATTTAGTTAGGGAAGGAGTCAGGTATGAGGTAACTTCCCTTTACATAAGGCTTTGATTTGGCTGGGTTAATGCAAGGCCACCTTTACCACTATAAATAATAATTCTCACTAATCCATTTCTCCTCCTGACATGTTAGAGTGATTGTCCAAGATTCTACATCAATCACCCACCTCCACTTTTACACATGTGAAAAATTACTCTTTGATAAAATCAAACTCAATTCTATAGTTAAAATGGCACAGGAAATAAGCTCTTGAGGGCTGGGCAAATTTGTGAAGTTCAAAATATTAGTACTTTAGTTCCCCCCCCTCCAATAGGGATCGCTGTGTAGAGTTCCATGGGAAATGCCTTCCCAGGCTTTCCACCATGAATATCTCCTGTGTTCAACAGGAGAAGCAAGATCCTTTCTTCTGTCCTTGCACTAAAACTATCCTGAGCACACCCTCTGTTTCTAAGCACCATGGTGGGTGCTGGAGTTAAGAGATGAGTATGTTCTCTGCCCTGAGAGTACTCACACATAAACAGATCACATCATGAGGTGTGGTGGGACTCTGCCCGGAACAGACAAGGAGAACAGATATGTGAGCTCCCACTGTTAGGGTAAACTGTAGTATGCTTGGTAAGGATAGACTGAAGAATGGTAAAAGAATTCCAGGCATAAGATACTGCAAAGCTTGGAAAGTGCATGGTACAGGTTCTAGAACACAGCAGATCAGTAAACCTCTGTGGCAGAAAAGAGAAGGTAAGGAGAGGAAAAGTAGGGAGAAGACAGACTGTGTTATCAGTGTTGAGTATCAAGCTAAGGAATTTGAGCTTTTTTTTAGACTTCAGGGAGCTTAAGGGAATTTTAAGCAGAATCATGTAACGAGATTTTTTTTCTCTCAGAAAGGCTGGAGTGTCACCTATGTGGAGGATAGGTTGCCAAAGATCTAGCTATGAAATCATTGTCATTGTACAGTTGGGTTATAAAGAGGCCTGCACTAGAGTTGTTTGCAATTATTCCATTAATTGAGTCAATACTTCGTGGAATACAGGGACCATCTAATGAGGTAGGTGCAAAAGTTCTATCAGAGAATGTGTTAATATCACTGTCCTCTAAGAATTTATAATCCACTAGAGGAGGCAGACAGATGATGGGCATTTAAAAACGTCAGGGGCCCTTTGGCATTTTTCATGGTTCCTCAATCTTTGATATCTTTAATGAGCAAAATAATCAAAATAATAACTTTTATTATTACCTTTATTAAGCATTTTGTAATTTCCAACTAGCAAATCCTTGCATGTTTTCTCATGTGAGCCTCTGTAAAGGAGGAAGACATTCTAGAAAGGAACTGGAATTTAGCCAGAGAAAATGAGTTGCCTGAAAGACTAATAGTAGTCAGGAACAGCGCTAAAGACATTGTTATCATTTTGAGTTTAGTCTTTATTCCAGCTCACTGCACAGCTTCTCTTATTACTGTTCTTCAGCATCTTTATTTCCTGTGAATCTTCAAATCCTGATTGTTTACCCAGCACGAGGCCCGTCTGACCTCTCCTTTCCCATGGGTGTACCCGGGGACTGTCATCCTCCTGGTTGTTAAGCAGCTGCCTGGCTCCGCTAGTGTCATCTGGGCATCCTGATTCCTGGTTGTCTCACCAGTCTCTGACCCACAGTGTGTGTGCCCTGGATCCCAGGGGGCCTCCTTTGCCCCTTTTGACGATCTTCTTGTGACAAATGCCCTTGAACTAATTGAAGAGGACTATGACAGATTGGAGGATTTCTTTTCAAAATCAATATTCCATTTAACTCTGAGCTTAGGGCTTTGGATTCCACTTAGGTCTTTTGTTTCCTTTTATTTTTTAATGGGCCTCAAGTGCAAGTGTATTTTTTATAATCCTTGGCCATGGACTTTATCATTGGTCCAAGGATTACTCTATTCTAAAATTTTTAAAAATTTTTAAAAATGATTAATTACCTTGAAATAAGGTTATAAACATCTATGAATCCACAAGTCAAGGCAAGACCTTCACAATAACTGTAAGGAATCTTCTTGAATCTTTTTCTTACTTTACCCCATGTAGAGTAACCACCATCCCAAAGTCTTTGGTATCATTCTTTTTCATTCCCATTTTATTGTTTTATACATTCAAGAAATTACTTATTTTTAAATGAATTGTTTCCAACTTTCTAAACAAAGAATTTACTTATGTTGTACACAGTATTTTGCAGCTTAGTTTTTCATTTAGACATATTGCTATGGTTCATTTATATTACTATTTGTTGCTGTACTTCATTTATTTTTAGGGATAAAGTACAATTAACTAAATATGCAACAGTTTATTTTTCTGTGATCCTGTCCATGAGCACTGGGTAGTTTTCAGGTTTTTGCTAATTTCAAAGATGCTGCTGTGAATGATATTGGACTTACATCTGGTGAACATGTTTAAAAGGTTCCTTTGGTTCTGCATGTAGAAATAAAATTGCTATTTTGTGTGGTATTTAAATGTACAACTTTAATATAATTTCCAACTATTTTGAGTAATTGAACCAATTTTTACATCCATCAGCAATATATTAGAGATCCTGTGATTTTTTTACTTTCCAACACTTGGTATTGTCACCCTTTTTAATTTTTTCTAATCAAATGAGCATAAAATAGTAGCATATTTTGGTCTTAAACTAACAGGACTGAATATTTCCTTGAATTCTATACACCATATGAGTTTTCTATTTTATGACCAAACTCTTTAAATTGTTTGCCCATATTTCTGTTGGGCTACTGTGCTTTTCTTATTAACTTGTACAAGTTCCTTATATATTTTTTGTTGCTTATATTAAACATATCTTCTCTCAGCTTGTAGCTTAAGGAATTGGCATGGTATAGTTGGTATGAGTTTGGAGACAGACTGACCTGGTAAATTCTAGTGTTGGCACTTACTCAATATGTCACACAGCTAGTCTGTGGTTAATCAGCACCTCTTAGATGAATATCATATACAAAGTGTTTATATCATAAACAAAGCCTTTCTTATCATATGCAAAGGGGTCATGGCATCATGCTGATAATGACAACTAGGAATCAGAGCACATAACTGACTCTTATTAGATATCAGATACTGTGCCTGGCCCTTGGGAGACACATCTGACCTCACAGTGAATACAGTGTAGTGTGAAGAGGACGAATCAACAATTATTAGCAGGTCTAACAGTAATTGATAAGTTTAGGTGCTTAGGTGCTCTTACATGGGCCAACCTAAGAATGGACTTTGCCAGGGAGGGCTGGCATTCCAATCCTTCATTTATTCAATCATATGTTCATTCATTCATCAAATATATAATGAGTACTATGAACCAGGTGCTTTGCTAAGTACTATATTATTAGTGTTATAGATGGAGTTAATATGATTTAGTAAATGATTCACTTTGGGGAAGAAAGAAAATAAAGGGTTAAAGAACTCCAAGATTTACAACTATATCAACTGGTTTTACCAGGACGATTGCCACTGGCTAGGGTTCATTCTCCTCCCCTTTAATTCAGAGTGCCTAGCCCTAGTAAATTGTCTGCACTTTAATAAAATGACTATGGCAGATTTGATTTTTATTCTCAACTCTTTACTCTCTTTCTACAATAAGATTGTATGTCCCATCGGCTGTCACATGACTTGCCATATGGCAGGAGTATACATCTATGTCTTTTTGACATGGGTTTGTCCATGTGACATGCTTGGTCAATGGGATGTGAATGGACTTGATGTTTTCCATGTCAGAGTAAGCACTATAGCTACCATCTTTCATTTATTGGGTCAGTCCCCCTTGCCTCTCTGCCCTCAGTCCAGGGAGGGAATGCTCTCACAGTCTGAGTGCCAGAAGGAGCAGATGCATGGAGAAGAGTTAAGCAGAGCTAAGCAGAGCTAACCAGAAACCCTGATGTGCTCCTGCTTTTTCTTCATGGTGGCTCAAACATCACCTCCTCCAGAAAGTCTTTGCCACACTTCTTTATATCTCCCTCCTCTCCCAGCTGACTGTGTTCTCCTTAAAGTCAGAAACCCATCATTTTCATTTTTCTACCATTGTCCACCAGCATGATGTTTGTTTCGGAGGAAGCACTCAGTGAAAGGTTGTTAATGAATGGATGGATGGATAAATGAGAGATGAACAAAACAATGAATGAATGAGAGACAGGGGGTACCCAGAAGACAGGACTTGGATTCATGGACAAACTTTCCAGTGTTTTTTACATACATTTAATTCCAAGCATTGACTTTTGTAAATGACTCAGTGATCTATAGGAGAAAAGTAAATGGGGACTGGCCTGGCCTAGGGAATGTAAATATTTACATAACAGAGTTGTTGTTGTTTTTTTTTTTTCTTTTTAATGTACACTCCAGAGCATTTTGTCATAACAAACATATCTTGGCAGATGGTTTCTTTTACTTTAGGATCATTCATTCGGCCGTCAACAAATATTCATGGAGTGACTCATGGACTGTAACCCTAGTTCCTCTTAGAGCTGAGGTAACCAAGTGTCCAAAAGAAGGAAAGTCTGGTCTTGTTCAAAATTAATGACCCGTGACTGGAAAATCAATGATCTTGGGGGGATAGGGACTTCCTGGAAACAAAATAAGTTGTTGATAGTCTGGAAGGCCCTGGGTTTTATTCTTTTAGGTTCAACATTGACAAAAGAGAGCACCTTCTGCACTGAGGAGAATCAGAACTTTTCTAGAGTGTGTGGATACATGTGTGAATGTGTATGTGTGCAGGTGTGTGTGTCTGTGTCTGAGTATGGTGTGTGTGCATGTGTCTGTGTGTGTGAGGGAGAGAGACCCCAGACCCAGGAATTCCAGCTAGCAGAGCGAAAGTGTACTTCACCAGTATCTATTCACACACACCGGTGATAAATCTGAACTTCCTTTTGAAGTTGACAAAATATTTTAAAATTTATCATTTTAGGCTGCCACATCTTACTCATTCTCAGGAGATGTAACTGAAATTAATATAATGACTAGTGGATTAAGGAATTTCAGTGTGTCAGCCTCCGATCAAAGTGCTTTATAGGTTTTAACTTGGTTATTCCTCATATCAACTACTTAGCATAGACTCTATTAATAACTATTAATATTATTTTGTCAATATTATAATCAATTAATATCATCAGCATTAAAGAGGTGAGGAAGTTGAACCATAGGGTATGTGAGTGACCTGCCTAGGGCCACACACACCTGGCAAATCATGGCCTTAGAATTTGAACCTAGGCACTTTGGCTCCAGAGCCAAACCCTTTACTACTCCAAGATATTGATGCTATCTCATCCATTGTCATCCAAGCTTTAAGTGGAAAATACAATTTTAACTTCTGAATCAAAATCTGGCACCTTTATCATTCTTCTTTTTAAGGCTCATAGCCCTGGTAGCAATTATAGTTTACAAAAGTGCATTTATCGTTCTTTATTTGCAGTCCAACAGATGGGTCAAACAAGTAAAATTACCCTCCTTCACTTCACAGATGGAAAACTGGGGCTCAGGCTCAGAGTGTTCAAGAGATTCACGCAGGGTCACACCAATAGTTAGCAACAGACCCAAGACTGGAAACCAGGACACAAGATTCCTAACCTGATACGCAAACTATGGGCCATGAGTTCATGCTATTCTCAGCTAGCTCTATCTATGGACATGGTGTCATTTCTAACTTCACCCTAATAAAATGGTAAGTTAGATAAACCAAGGTGACCCAGAGTTCCTCTACAAATGAGCCATGATCACAGCCCCACTTCTGGTTCTGGGAGCAGACAGCTTGGAAATGGGCAATGTAGATGACAGCAAAGTTTGGAGATACGCAGGTGAGAATGGCACCTGGAGGCCCAGTGGGCCAATACGTTGGTATCTCAAAGCAAATAGAAACAATGGAGTGTTCACAGTGCTGAAAGCCAGGGAGATTAAAGCCCACAGAGGGAAATGTGCAGTCTCTGTTGGAATTAAGTGAGAAAGACATTGATAGGTGCCATTTAATTAAAAATGCTACATCAGCCTCATGGCTGTTAACTCTTTCATAAGTTAGCTTCACTTCTGTGTCTGGTTAAATATAGCCCTCCTTTGCACTGAGATCACAGACTGATCTATTTCACATACAAATTATATACAGTTGACTTTCACTGTGTTGAGCTATGGTATTGCCAAGTTATCTCAAGTTCAAGGCCTCTTATATAGCTTTGCTGAAGTTGAACAGACAATTTAGGGCTAACTTCAATAGCTAATGAGTTCAGTTGCTTCTTTTCTTTTCAGTCAGTTTTCTCTTACACTGTTAGCTATCCAATTATTCCAACTACAAATTCCAAACCTAGATCTGTTAGTTGCCTGACATTTTCTAGAGCCTGCCCACAGACATATTTCCCCTGGTTCCCTACAAAAGTAATACAATTAGTATCACTGTTTCTGTTTTAGGGAGGAAGATACCAAGACTGGGAGAATATTAGGTATTTTCCTGAGGTCACACAGTGAATGTGTAACCCACTCCGATGAAAATGCAGGAGTTTGAGGCTTTCTTTTCTGTACAACACTAGGTCCTGATCATAAAGATGTGGACAATCCTGCCAAACAGTAGTGAAAAACCTGTATTTACAAGGGTCTGAAGTAGTTTGGATTCTATACTCTCATGCTCATGTTAGTTCAGAGTCAACTCTCTTAATGCCATTATCTCAGAGTGACCAAAAATAAAATTAAACTGATACTCCTCAACACAACTTGCTCTTGGACCTTTGCCTATTCCAGCAATCTCATTTCCCACCCTTTCCCTGTATGCACTGGACCTTCTGTCACACGGAATGACTCGTAATTCCAAACCACCACCCTGTTCTTTCCTGCCTCTGTATCCACTGTTCCTCCTGACTGCACTGCCATCTCTACATCCTATGCCTGATGATAATCTACTGTTTGTGGTTATTCAGATCTTATGTCAACTAATCAAATATGCCCTTTTGGATTCTTACTGTCCAGGTATAGTGCTAGGCTCCTGAGAGTCTAGAGGGGTGACCAGTTAACCCAGTCTGCCAGGAATTGAGGAGTTTCTCTGGTTTTAAGACTTTCAGTGCTAAAAATGGGATGTTCCTGGGAAAAGAGTTGTTTATTCAAGACCTAAAGGAATAATTTGACTCCACAGTGACAACTTCTCATCCCTGGGCATTCAAACATCACCTTCTCTGGGTTTCTTGGTTCTTACCTCCACATTTATTCATTGCTCTAATTGTTTGCTTTAAAATTGATTGCCTATACTTTCAACGTCATCCCGATCAAAATACCAATGGCATTTTTCAAAGTGCTGGAACAAACAATCCTAAAATTTGTATGGAACAAGAAAACACTCCGAATCACCAAGGAAATGCTGAAAAAGAGAAACAAAGCTGGGGGCATCACGTTGCCTGATTTCAAGCTTTATTACAAAGCCGTGATCACCAAGACAGCATGGTACCGGCACAAAAACAGACACATAGATCAATGGAACAGAATAGAGGGCCCAGATATGGACCCTCAACTCTATGGTCAACTAATCTTCAACAAAGCAGGAAAAATATCCAATGAAAAAAAGACAGTCACATCAATAAATGGTGCTGGGAAAATTGGACAGCTATATACAGAAGAATGAAACTCAACCATTCACTTACACCATACACAAAGATAAATTCTAAATGGATGAAAGACCTCAATTTGAGACAGGAATCCATCAAAGTCCTAGAGGAAAACCTAGGTAGTAGCCTTTTTGACATCAGCCACAGCAACTTCTTCCAAGACACGTTTCCAAAGGCAAGGGAAACAAAAGTGACAATGAACTTTTGGGACTTAATCAAGATAAAAACTTCTGCACAGCAAAGGAAACAGTCAATAAAACAAAGAGGCAACCCACAGAATGGGAGAAGATATTTGCAAATGACACTACAGATAAAGGGCTGGTATCCAAGGTCTATAAAGAACTTCTCAAACTCAACACCCAAAAAACAAATAAGTCAAAAAATGGGCAGAAGACATGAACAGACACTTCTCCAAAGAAGACATACAAATGGCTTACAGACATGAAAAGATGTTCATCATCATTAGCCATCAGGGAAATTCAAATCAAAACCACATTGAGATAGTACCTTACACCAGTTAGAATGGCAAATATTGACAAGGCAAGAAACAACAAATGTTGGAGAGGTTGTGGAGAAAGGAGAACCCTCTTACACTGTTGGTGGGAATACAAGTTGGTACAGCCATTTGGAAAACAGTGTGGAGGTGCCTCAGAAAATTAAAAATAGAGAGAGCTACCCTATGACCCAGCAATTGCACTCCTGGGTATTTACCCTAAAGACACAGATGTAGTGAAAAGAAGGGCCATATGCTCCCCAATGTTCATAGCAGCAATGTCCGCAATAGCCAAACTGTGGAAAGAGCCGAGATGCCCTTCAACAGATGAATGGATAAAGAAGATGTGATCCATATATACAATGGAGTATTACTCAGCCATCAGAAAGGATGAACACCCAACTTTTACGTCCACATGGATGGGACTGGAGGAGATTATGCTAAGTGAAATAAGTCAAGCAGAGAAAGACAATTATCATATGGTTTCACTTATTTGTGGAACATCAGGAATAGCAGGGAGGACATTAGGAGAAGGAAGGGAAAAATAAAGGGGGGGAATCGGAGGGAGATGAACCATGAGAGACAATGGACTCTGAGAAACAAACTGAGGGTCCTAGAGGGGAGGGGGTGGGGGGATGGGTTAGCCCGGTGATGGGTATTAAGGAGGGCATGTACTGCATGGAGCACTGGGTGTTATACGCAAACAATGAATCATGGAACACTACATGAAAAACTAATGATGTACTGTATGGTGACTAACATAACATAATAAATAAATAAATAGGGCGCCTGGGTGGCTCAGTTGGTTAAGCGACTGCCTTCGGCTCAGGTCATGATCCTGGAGTCCCGGAATCGAGTCCCACATCGGGGGGGTCCCTGCTCAGCAGGGAGTCTGCTTCTCCCTCTGACCCTCCCCCTTCTCATGCTCTCTATCTCATTCTCTCTCTCAAATAAGTAAATAAAATCTTAAAAAAAAAATAATAAATAAGTAAATAAATAAAATAAAGTTGTTTGTTCATCTCCTAAAAGACTGTGAAACCTCATTGGAGAAGGCCAAGGGTGTGGATCTTGTTTTATTCATCCTGACTCCTGGCTCTCAGCCTGGTACATTGTGAGTGTTCTTTAAGTGCTTACAAATGATTCTGTGGGAGGGACCATGCATTCCCCCAAGGGACTCAAGAATTAGATAGTCAATGTTTTGATAAGACAGGAGAATTTGGTGCCCTGTGAAGGATAATTTTCTGAACTCTGATATGCTCCATTCCCAGGGTCCTAGAAATTTCTTTAGGAAAGCAAATTGGGACAGAATCAGATCAGATAGTAATATAAAATAGATAACATCTGAAAGGGACACAAATAGGAAGGACCTTCAAGAGAATAATTATAATGAATAGAGACAGTATGTGTGGGGGAGGTAGAATAATGATTGATCTAATTAATGCATTTTTAAATTTTAAAATACGTAACTATTACAGAAAGGATACAGTGATTTTTCAGGAAAGAAATGGCTACATTTAGCCACACACACACACACACACACACACACACACACACACACACACACAAATTCCCCTTGCTCAGATTTCACAGGCAAGTTTCAGAAAAAATCAAGAGTTGAGTCCAAGCTTACACAAACTGTTCGAGAGAAATGGCACACAGGTAAACCCCCTAATTTATTTTATGAGGCTAAGATAATCTTGGTATCTATCAGGCATGGATAAATGATAAATAAAAATTATGTGGCAATTTCACTTATGAATGTAGATATAAAAATTTTAAACAAAATATTAGCAAACTGATTCCAACAATTTATGAATAAAATCAAGACTGATTTGAGTGTTTTCCAGAAATGCTGGTATGGTTTAATATTAACAAATATTTTAAAGTAATTCACTTCATTAATTCATTAAAGGAGCTGCATCATAGAATCACTTTAACAGATTCAGGAAAACATTTGCTAAATTAATTAATTTAAAAAAACTAATATAAAACGTGAAACTGTGAGGAAAAAATATTTATAGGTAAGAATTTTAATAATCCTGGATCTCAGAAAGAGAATATTTTACACATGATACAGAAGCACGAATTATAATATAATGAACTCTCTAACAAAGACATCATAAAAAAGTAAAAAGAATTGGTCATAAATTAGATTTGTAATACATATAGCCAACAAAAAATTAGGGTTCACAACTTATAAAAATTCTGGCCCTTACCTCTGGCTCAACACTATCACGTGAATATAAATATTTGCTTGTCTGCCCCCTTGGCCCCTTGCCCCCTGGAGATGGTGAGCAGCAAGTTATGAGCTAGGTCTGGATCATTTGTGCATCCACAGCACCCAGCACAGTACCTGGCGCATACTGGTTCACAGCCAATGTTTATGGAATGATTGGAAGGTACAAGGCACTGTGCTGAATCCCCTTCAGTGGTTTACTCATGCCCAGACATCTACACCACTGCAGGCTTTGGGTTGAAACAATACTAATTATTTTAGTCAGTTCAGGCTTCCTTAGTGGAATACCATACACTGGGGGACTTAAATAACAAACATTTCTTTCTCACAGTTCTGGAGGCTGGAAAGTCCAAGATCAAGGCATGGGCAGATCTAGTACCCAGTGAGCCAGTGAGGGTTCTCTTCCCATTCTGCAGTTGGTGGTCTTCTAGTACACCTTCACATGGCCAGGAGCAGGGAGGGAGGAAACAAGCACTCTGGTGTCTTCTTATAAGGACACTAATCCCGTGATGAGGACTCTACTCTCATGATCTAATTGCCTTTCAAAGGCCCCACCTCCAAATTGCCTCTCAAAGGCCCCACCTCCTAACATCATCCCTTTGGGGGTGAGGGTTTCAACATATGAATTTTGGGGAAACACAAACATGCAGTCCACAAGTCAACTAGAACTATTTTAAGTGGGAAAATGAGGATGATTCATAGATTTCCAGGAAGACTGGAGAACCAGACTCTGAAAATGGTGGGAGTGGGGTCAGGGTTATTAGCCAGAGCCACAGGGCAAAGAGAACCAGAGAACCAGTCTAAGGAGAACCTGAGGGCAGTAGCACCTGCTGTCAGTTTTGCATGTAGGACCCCCACTGGGTTGTGGACTACTCCTGGCAATTTGATATTCTTGCTCAGCTTGCTGCCCATCAGGAAATAGAATTTTTCACTCTGATCACTGACCCTAGATACACACTTCTGGTCCGTTGAGGGAATTTGCAAACCTTCACCCTTATTTCCCTGGGAACTTGGAAAGTTGAATCTGGACCCTTATTAACCTGTACTGACAGGAGGGATCATGTAAACATAAGTAAAATACTTAGATTCTGAGCAACTAATAAAATGTCAGGTATCCACTACATAGCCCTTCATCTTTTGACCACTGAGACCCTATTTTTCTTCTAGGTCTAAGGGTATAATTAGTTCAGAGAAGAGAAAGAGGATCTCTGATTCCTCTTAAGTTGCTGGAGTGGTCGGGGGTGGGAGGAATGGGGTGGCCGGGTGATAGACATTGGGGAGGGTATGTGCTACGGTGAGCGCTGTGAATTGTGTAAGACTGTTGAATCACAGATCTGTACTTCTGAAACAAATAACGCAACATATTTTAAGAAAAAAGAAAAAGAAGAAGATAGCAGGAGGGGAAGAATGAAGGGGAGTAAGTCGGAGGGGGAGATGAACCATGAGAGATGATGGACGCTGAGAAACAAACTGAGGGTTCTAGAGGGGAGGAGGGTGGGGGGATGGGTTAGCCTGGTGATGGGTATTAAAGAGGGCACCTTCTGCGTGGAGCACTGGGTGTTATGCACAAACAATGAATCCTGGAACACTACATCAAAAACTAATGGTGTAATATATGGTGATTAACATAACAATAAAAAATTAAAAATAAAAAGAATCCATCCTCAGCAACAATAGGCTCACAGCCCAGAGGTTCTCAAGATGGTGGTAATTCCTCTGTAGGAAGCATTTGAAAACACGTGAAGACTTTTCAATTTATCGTGAGACCTTACTAGAATTTGATAGTGGGAGAAAGTGAAGTCAAAGGACTCACAGTGAACAGAACTCTCCATGTGGCAAAGAATTGTCCCACTTCATGTGCCCATCCTGCCTTGAGGAATTGTTGGGCCTTACCATCCATGAAGGGTCAGTTGTCACTGCAGCCAGGACCACACTCAACAAGGGAGGTCCAGAGCCAGTTAACTGTGTCGTTGGGGGTGTCAGGGATACACTTTATCTGCACTGGGCAAGATGAAGGGAGAATAGATGGATCTGAAAATATTCCCAAATATGAACCTAGAATCTGGTCTATTGTAGTTAAATTTCTCCTGAATTGAGGAGGCCTGTAGAAGGTAAACTAGTTCCCAGCGTTATAGACCTAAGAAGACCCCAGGCTCCCTAGTGTTTAATCAACCCCCCTGTGTTGGAGGGAAAGCTTACCCTTAGCTGAACTCATTAGCAACTGCATTTCCTGTTCTTTTTAATGTTATTTCCTGTGTGTGGTTTAACACAATACTCTCCAGATATTATGTAGCTGGGAAGATTTTATCCCATACAATTCTTCTACATGTTGGGCTGATGTGTGCTTTTTTTTTTAAAGATTTTATTTATTTATTCATGAGAGACAGAGACAGAGACAGAGAGAGAGAGAGAGGCAGAGGGAGAAGCAGGCTCCCAAGGAGCAGGGAGTCCGATGCAGGACCCGGATCCCAGGACTCTGGGATCATGATCTGAGCTGAAGGCAGATGCTTAACCATCTGAGCCACCCAGGCGCCGTGATGTGTCCTTTATAATACTAATAATCGTGTGTTTACAACTGTGGCCAATTTTAGGGACCACATTATTGGCTCTGAAATTTATATATATATATATATATATATATATATATATATATAATGCTCCTGAATATGTACAGTACTTATTCTTAGCATTTAAGGCTTTTCCTGATATATTGTTTATGGGATTGTAAAGTAACTAGAATTCTTAGTTATAACTTCCAGCACTCTTTTCCCTATAGAGGTAATAAAAAAGTCATAACAATAATAACTAATGTTTGCATTGTGCTTGATGGTTTATGGAACATTTTTGAATCTTACACACTGATGAAATAGGCATTACTAATAGTGTCACTGCAGTTCATACAGTTCAAATCATTTGAGCAGAGCAATGCAGCATACACAGGTCAGAGCCAAGATGTGAGGTCAGGTCTTAATCTTCCAAACCTGTGCTTGTCACTGTGCACCAACTTCTTTTTAGTGAATGTTTTGAAAACCCAGGCTCTCCTTCATACACAGAAAATCTAGGATCCTTCTCCTTCCTTTTCACGGGAAAAGAACCCTCGGGAATGTTTATTCTCTATTCATTGAATATCCTTAAACTGGAAGAGAAAACACAATAAAACCACTATGTAGTTAGATTAGAAATATTGTCATTTCTCTCCTCCCTGTTTACACAGTTACTTGCTGTAAGACAGTCGTCCAATGTGAGATGAGAACACTGAACCTGAAACAGCATGAACACATACAAAACCATCAAAGGGCAACAGCGGACACATTAGTGTGTGCAGCGAGCGTTCTCCGATGTTTGATGATTTTCTGAGCTGTGCGATTTGAACAACATATAGGAAGGGGGTCCTGGAAGAAAACACAATAGCTATGTTGACCTAACTTCCAAATAAAGGGATTTTCAGACTCCTTAGAGTAAAGGCTGCAGATTTTTTTTAAATTTTAATTTCAGTACAGTTAATATACAGTGTTATATCATACACATAGAAATTCGGTAGAGAAGGCCAGCACTTAAATATATGCTAAATCCATTGGGGATGTCAAACACTGGTGATGTAAACTAGATCAGAACTAAGTATTAAGAGATTCCAGATATGCCCCTTAGATGAGGAAAAGTCACAACTCATGTATTGCCTTTGTCAGAACAAAAGTTTGCTCTAAGTATGTCATAATATTCAATTCTGGGTTCCTTAATGTATGGTAATCATGAAATAAATCTTACTTTAAAAAATTTCCTCATCTTTTAAAATATAGGTCTTGGTCCAAACAAACTATATATTATTCCTGGGGAATATAGAAGAAAGGAATTTGGCCATATAAATATTTTCAAAATGTACAGAGAGAGCTAAGTTAATTTTTAGAATCTTCTCAATTAAAGAATCTTCTCCTGTAAGTTAGCTCCTGTTAAGTATCAACAAAGGCAAACTGAATGCATATAGAGTAAGTAAGCAGACATCAACAACCATAGAAGCCATAATAGTATAGTAAAATCTGTCCCCCAATAACTTGTCCCTAGATCCCATTATGATTGTATGACTTTGGGGGTGCCTGGGTGGCGCAGTCATTAAGCGTCTGCCTTTGGTTTAGGTCATGATCCCAAGGGTCCTGGGATCGAGCCCCGCATCGTGTTCCCGGCTCAGCAGGAAGCCTGCTTCTCCCTCTCCCACTCCCCCTGCTTGTGTTCCCTCTTTCACTGTGTCTCTGTCAAATAAATAAATAAAATATTTTAAAAAATAATAATATGACTTTCAGATTGCATTCATGTATCATAATCACATTTTCTGATAGTAAACACTTTCTTATTTTATATGATGAATTTAAATGTATCATAAAATCATTACATCACAGAGTTCTATAAAGAAATCGTGATTTCCAGGAGTGTTATCTCATAAATGAGTTTGTGATGCATTGAACTAGATAGACATGAAAGATCTCCCACAGCTTCAGTGGTTTATAGTATCCGGTGTGCTTTCTGAAATCAGGGCTGTCCTAGCAAGTCAGTCAGATATGATAATCCCCATGTGCGTAAATTGAGAGTATTGAAGAATAAAGACACCCAGAAGATTTTCAGCATGACAAATCTTGAGAAGCGAGAAGTGAATCCTAAAGCATGTTTGTTTGTTTGTTTGTTTGTTTCCAAACGGTGGAACTCCAAAGGCATCTACATGTATCTGGGCATATGGTAAATGCTTATGAAAATGCAATAACACTCAGCCTACTGTTCAGGAGTTAGTTACTGAGTCTGTGCTCTGTGCCACACAACGTGCAATTCAAGCACGACTCCTGAAGAGCTCAAGTGTCCAAGGTAGTGCTTGCTTGTGTAGCACGCATTCTGTTATGATGCACCTGTTACTCCATCCTGTGCAAGTATCACAGAGAACATGGCCGGGAGTCATAAGCTCAAAGCTCTAGGGGAAGTGGAGGAGACGGAGAAGTCAGGGTAGATGAAAGGGTCGGGACCAGAAGCAGAGAAGCCAGATAAAGCCTATTGTAACAGTGAAGGCGAGATATGATAAGGGTCTGGACAGAATCAGTGGAAGTGGTTATGAAAACTTGGGAGCCCATTTGAATGAGTTTTAGATGATAAAGTAACATATTTTCTGCTGGATAAAATGTGGGACAATTAATGGAAACATGTACTTCAGTATAACCTCATAAGTAAGAAAGAGGTATTTTGGAGAGTTTGTGGGAAAAGGAGACCCTTGATTGGAGGCACTTGCGGGACATCTGAGGTAGAGTAAGGTGGGCAGAAGTGACTGTCCACAGGAGGGCACTGGTGGGAGGCTTTAGGATCCCTCCCTCCCCTGCACCCCCATTCCACTCTCTTTCCAAGTCAGGATTTTCGTGTAGCAGCCATGTCCTTGGCAAAGGATATAAATTCTCCCTCAACCACCCCAGACTGAGGTAGAATGGTTGGAAATTAAACAGGATGTGAACTAGAATGCTTAAGAAGGATGGCCATGGTTGTATTTCCAGTCTGCATGGGGACATCCTGGTTTAAAGGGCTATCCAGCGTGATTAGTAACAACACCTTCTTTCTCTTTCAAAAATGTCCCAGTTGGTCATCTTTGCTGTTTATCATTTTAGTGATCCTGGTCATTTTTACCTTGCATGACCTCTAATAGTTTAAGGGCATGTTCACATGCATCATCTACTTTGATCCTTAAAACAACCTTATGGGGAGGTGGGGGCAGAATTTGCCCCCACTTTCAAATAAAGACCAGGTTTATTTGGTGTTTTAGCAGCTGACCATCACATTGGATCTTCGGTGTGGAAGCAGGGCTTGAGTCTATGTTTCTGAGTGTACACTTGTGAATTTTTCCAGGCAGATCACATTATCTTCTTAACTTGATAATCTCATGATTTTTTGACTTTATGATGGATGAGGTAAAAATCCCAAACACCGCAAACCAAAGGGATATTACCTGGCAATCAATGCAAGGCAAATACTAACAGGAACATTGTAAGGGACCTGCCCTTGATTCACAAATCACAGGTCTATGCCCAGATGTTTCCTCTTGCTTACTCAGCCCTCTTCCTCCTTATCGGCCTGAAGGCTGCAGTCAGCAAACTTTCTTCACCCCTTCTGCCTGGGGAGGGCAATAGGAAATTTTTCTTAAAAAATTTCAAAGAGGTGTCATAGTTAAAAGGAAATCCTATGACAGGGAACAAATTGTCTAGCAAGAAAATAGAACTTTGACTTGGCACTGAACAATATTTTATAAGCCCATATCTACATTTCTTGCCAGTTTGCACAATATAATTGCTACCATTCCCTCGTTTAATTTGTACACCATATGACAGGGTCACTAACGAGTATGAGGGAACCTGGTCCTCTCATCAGTTCTTTAGATTCTGAAATGCAAACTTTCTCTGTGTGAGCACCCATGTTCCCTGAGATGAAATTACATTCCTAACTGGTACCTTTTAAAGAGCAGTCCATCTTGCTTGTCCCAGAGAAGTCTCTGGGTCACATTTCATGTTGAACTGGGAAAATCCAAGATCATTCTCTACCTTCACAAGGCCAAGAGCTATTTGACCTTGAACATAACATTGAACATAACATTCACTCTCACTAAGTCTCAGTTTCCCTATTCAGGGCTTGGCAATCTTACTGTGTTCAGTTTTGCTGTCCACATCTTCTCTTTTATAACTACTCACCTAGGCCACTGTAGTTGAAAAGCAACCACAGACCAGATTTAAGTGATTGAGGGTGGCTGTGTTCTAATAAAACTTTATAACAACAGGCGGCAGGCTGGATTTGGTTTGTGGACCATCGTTTGCCAACCCTTTTCAAGGAAAAATGTAATCTGTTTCACCAGGTTTTTCAAAGAATTGCATTGACTAGGATATGTGAATGCTTGATAGAGGGTCTGGTGTTAAAATTTTCTTTCTTCCTCCCTTCAAACTCATACCAGTTGTCTTTGCATGAGCACAGTAGGGAAGGGGAGGGCTTACTATTGGCTGACATTTCTTATCTGTAGCAAGGCTTTTTTTGTTTCCTTTTAATATTAATTATTGGCTAGAAAAAGGGAATTGAAGATATTGAGTCATTAATCTAAGAAGCTTATGGACAAATTTGAGCCCTATTCAGTGTCATTTTCCCGTACATTTATTCCTTTAAGAAATGTTACGTAAAATAGCCCTTTTAGTGAAATTCACAATGGACATACAAAGAAGCTTGGGGTTTGGGCCAAAGGTCCAGATAACAGCTGTGGGTCTTTATTTGAATAACAATAGTAGTGAAGACTCAGTTTCACAGGCATCTATTGTTTTAAGCTTGACCTCTTATGCTTCCTTGCCAGCCTCCAAAGCAGTCACTAGACCTGCCCCTTCATTTCTGTGAATGGCTGTATTGTTCTTTAGAGATCATCTTCTTGACCTCAGTTTTTCAATTACTTTTTAAATACTCTTACACACCTCATTTTCGTGCACATGTGTTTTTTTTTTCCCCTCAAGTACCTTTAGGTTATAAATGCAAAAGACAAATGGCTTGAATACACTAAAATACAGGAAATTGGAACAAAAACACACTAAGTTTGCAGTCAAATGTCCCTACTTCAAGGTTTGTCTGTATCACTGATTATTTAAGTGACATTGAACAGATGCCTTCCACAGGATGAGTCTTAGGCTTTTCATCTGTGAATCGAAATAGCGACTGTTATTCTTCTTATTTCTCTGGATTTCCGATGTGAATAAATGCACACTAGCTATGAAAATAAGATACCATGAGATTGCTGGTAACTTTGTTCTCAATTATAACCATTAATCATATCACAATAATAGCTGTAATTTAAGTAGCACTTACTGGGAGCTAAAAAGTATACTAAGCATTGTTCATAAATTAGCTTATTAATCATTAATCATCATAACAAATGTGTGAGGTAATTATCTTTCTTTGCATATTACAGATGAAAAAAATTAAAAAATTAAGATGCCAGGTGGTGAGGTAACATGCCCAAGTCTTATAATAAG